>NC_060189.1:54683881-54873881 GCF_021184085.1 Oncorhynchus gorbuscha | reverse complement strand
GAGCTGAAAGTTTAGAGGGACGGCCAGGTCTTGGTAGATTTGCAGTGGTCTGATACTCCTTCCATTTCAATATTATCGCTTGCACATTGCTCCTTGAGATGTTTAAAGCTTGGGAAATCTTTTTGTATCCAAATCCTGCTTTAAACTTCTTCACAACAGTATCTCGGACCTGCCTGGTGTGTTCCTTGTTCTTCATGATGCTCTCTGCACTTTTAACGGACCTCTGAGACTATCACAGTGCAGGTGCATTTATACGGAGACTTGATTACACACAGGTGGATTGTATTTATCATCATTAGTCATTTAGGTTAACATTGGATCATTCAGAGATCCTCACTGAACTTCTGGAGAGAGTTTGCTGAAAGGGGCTGAATAATTTTGCACGCCCAATTTTTCAGTTTTTGATTTGTTCAAAAAGTTTGAAATATCCAATAAATGTCGTTCCACTTCATGATTGTGTCCCACTTGTTGTTGATTCTTCACAAAAAAATACAGTTTTATATCTTTATGTTTGAAGCCTGAAATGTGGCAAAAGGTCGCAAAGTTCAAGGGGGCCGAATACTTTCGCAAGGCACTGTATATATCTTTTTTTGCCCTTTTTCTCCCCAATTGGTAGTTACAGTCTTGTCTCGTCACTGCAACTCCCGTATGGACTCGGGAGAGACAAGGTCGAGAGCCATGAGTCCTACGAAACCCGTCCTGCCAAGCTGCACTGCGTCTTGACACACTGCTCGCTCAACCTGGGAGCCAGCCACACCAATGTGTCGGAGGAAACACCGTACAGCTGGCGACCGAAGTCAGTGGGCATGCGCCTGGCCCGCCATAAGGAGTCGCTAGAGCGCGATGAGACAATGACATCCCAGCCGGCTAAACCCTCCCCTAAACCTGACGACGCCTCATGGGTCTCCCTGTTGCGGCCAGCTGCGACATGGCCCGGGATCGAACCCGGATCTGTAGTGACGCCTCTAGCACTGCCATGCAATGCCTTAGACCGCTGATCTTTAAGAATATACATTGGCCTGTGTGTGGGTTCCATATGCGGATAGGAATGTAGTAAAGGTATGTTAACAGATACATCTGCATGGATTAGATGCAGACAGTCCCATTTTAACTGTGCAACATAAAACTATGCTTAGATAGTGGAAACACCCACCATAAACTACAGCAAACTGCAGCGTAGGCTATTGTAGTCAACCCATCGATCCAAATACTCAAGTCCTGCATTGAAAGTGTCCAACCAATACCTTTACTTACAAAGACAACGCAGTCATCAGATATTAGACATCAGAGCTGTTTAAAAGCTCCTATAGCATTTGAGGGCCCACAAAAGCCAAGGGATCGACAAAGAAACATACATCCATCATTCCTTAATGATTTATTGGAAGCTATTTAATATTATGACACAGTTTACAAAAACTACAAACGTTTGATGTTTATTTTATCATCCCACTCGTCTTCAGAAGTGTCCAAAATTCCCAACACTTGCGGTGTTTATGTCTAAATGTCTTCATTCCCTTTTCCACGAGTTATTCCAATAGAATAGCACAATAGATCCAAAGCATTGCCTTCATAATTTGTGAGGGGAAAGTGAAGATATATTTTGTTTTGAAACTCATCTGAAAAGTATTAACATTTCTCAGGATGTTGGAACTCGACAGATAACAAACGGACAGTTATTTTGGAGTTTGTCATCCCAGAAGAAGGACGTTGACGCAACGCACCTTAAAAAGCCACTTTATGGGTTAGAATCATTTGTTGATTCAAACAAAAACTTTTTATTTTTTTATTGTTCTATTAAACAAAAGCAGACTGAGTTATTTTAGGCTGAGCTAGTGGCAGTCAAACCACTCAAAACGGTCTGACCTGCAATATTCCAAACCTGATGGTGGTTAACCACAACGACCTAATCAAAGAATTTATAAGGGATACGTCAGCTTAAACCTCTCATTAAACAATCACATTGTTTATCATTACACATTGGAATGATAAAGTGCCCCCTTTTCTTTGTAATTTCAAAAGCGCCTACGTTCTTCCAACTGCAATTATTTTGCAATATTTAGCCACGTTTTCTCCCACACCCAGAAACACACAATGAATAGAGTGATGTCACAATGTTATTACCATAAGAGGTCCTACTACTATGTATGGAGAAGGACTATTGTGGTCGAGCTACGGTCATTACAGATGTAGGACCTTAATTTGAGACAGTTTGCTACAGCAGGAAAGGAATCCTGCAGCAACAGGAAATGTGAAATATTATATGGATTATAATTACTGGTTGTTATTGTAGGGGTCGATACATTTTTCATAAGGGAAAATTAAATGTGTAATCGAAAAGTTGAAATTACAAACTTTAGAAGGGTTTTTAAACATTCCGTTTAAAATGGCATGCATTGCAGGAAAGTTCTCCTGCAACAGGATGACCAAATTAAGATCCTACATCTGGAAGTATGTTGCACCATACAAAACCATCAAGCTTGTTTTTGCATACCTGATGCTGTGTCATCTTGAACACATTATTGATAGCTATATAGCTAAGGGGCAAAATGCCAAAATATGTCACCATCGTTGAGCGTAACTCTTCCTTCCAGTATAGGGAATAAGTGGGACACTTTTTGCATTTCCGTCTTCTCTCCAACATGTTAGTTCAACACATAATACATTTTTTTGAAATCCTCAAGAATTTCCTAATCACCCCCCAAAAAAACATATATATATATATTATTTTGACAGGAGGCATGACAACCATTTGTGTACTACTCTAAGTCAAAACCATATTTTCAGTTTGCATTTGGTAGACTGGGACAGCAGATTAGATAAACTGGGACGTCATTATTAGTGTCTTAATTGTACCCAATGACAATTAAATTACATTTTGTGTGCCTAATATCTTGGATAGATGTCTGAAGAGATTACAGGAGACATGCAGAAATGCAAAGTGTCCCACTTTTTCTGAATTCACTCAAATAACAGTACTAATAACAATACTAATAATAGTACTACAAGAAAACAATGAACAGGATATAGTACTACAAGAACCAGAGCCCTGCCTAATCAAAGTACAGGGGTCCCTAATGTAAACTGGATCTTTGCTCCATTGGAAAAGCCTATAAGTGTCACGCCTGCCCCCGATCCCCCTTTCTGGTGCCCGAGCAACAGCAATTTCTGCACTAGGCTGTAACGTTATATCAAATGCTTCAGAAAGAGTTTTAAATATAGTGGACCAATAATCTGCCAGATAGGGACAGAACCAGAACATGTGGGTCAGGGGCCTTTACACCTGCCAAGGGGCCTTTACACCTGTCAAGGACCTTAAACTGTATACGGCTGAGCCGGGCACAAGAGGAGGTTCCATTTACCCTAAGTAAGGCCCCATTCCAGATTTCATCAGTGATCTCTCCACCACGTTCCCTTTCCCACTCAGATCGGATTTTATTGAGTGACGAGTTATCAAGGGACATGATTATCTCAAAACTACGGGATATGAGTCCCTTTAGTTGAACAAGGAGTTTTCAAAAGGGCGTCCAGACCCGATCCGGGTGATAGAATTGGAAAGATTGGGCTTTGAGTGAGGATAAACTGGTGGATTTGGAAATACCTAAATAAACTTGAATGGGGTAGATAAAGTTTGATTGCGAGGTGCCATCTATATAAAGGTCATTGAACTTAGTAAGGCCATTCCTCTGCCACAACCTGAAAGCTGAATCCAGTTTGGATGGAAGGAAGAGGTGAGTATTACAAATATGACCTGTAATAGAGGCATCTCAGAATTTAAATTGTTGACGGAATTGAGTCCACATTTTATAAGTATTGACAACAATTGGATTGGATATGTAGCGCAAAGCAGAAAGGGGGAGATTGGAGGTGACTAAAGCTGAGAAAGAGGAGGAGAAACAGGAGTTGGTTCTGTTTGACACCAGTCCGTTTTTGGTGTGTGAAGCAAGTAAACAATATTTTGTATATTTGCTGCCCAGTAATAATACAGAAAGTTAGGAAGGGATAGTCCTCCGTGTGTTCTATCTCTCTGGAGGAATGGTTTACGTATCATTGGATTGCCACCTGCCCATAGAAAAAAAGATATAAGCTTTTCCTTGAAGTGAAAAAAGACAAGAGGGAGACATTGGAACAAGTACAGAAATCGGGGCAATACATTAATCTTGAGACAATTTCAGTAAAATGGAGAATACTCCATCTCTGAAAGTCCAGTTTAAGTTTGTTAGTCAGGGGAGAAAAGTTATCATCATGGAGGGAGGACAACGTACGAGTGACATTAATCCCTAAATATTTCAAGCCAGTCTTGGACATACGAAATGGAACAGTATCCCTTGGAATCTGTAATGCTAATTCATTAATAGGAAAGCATTCACTTTTTGAGAAATTCAATTTATAGCCCAAAAACACACCAAACCTACGCAGTACATCCACTACCTCAGGGATACAAGCTTCGCGGTCTGGGATATAGAAAAGCAAGTCATCTGCATACAAGGAAACTTTGTGTTCCAGTCTCCATCTGTAGATACCATGTAGTGAGGGTGTGGCCTTTAGCTTAATAGAAAAGGGTTCTATCACCGGGTCAAATAACAGAGGTGACATTGGACATCCCTGGCGTGTGGCCCTTGATAATGGGGAATACGGTGAACGAAGTTTGTTTGTAAGTACTGATGCCTTGGGTGATGAGTACAACAGTCGGACCCAGGAAATGAAGTTTGCGCCAAAGCCAAATTTTCCTAGTACAGAGAATAAATATTCCCATTCTGCCCTGTCAAATGCCTTCTCCACATCTAAAGAGAGAACCACTTCAGGAACATCCGAAGACGCAGGAGAGTGTATGACATTAAGCAGATGTCAAATGTTACAAAAGGAGTGGCGGCCCTTAATAAACCCTGTCTGGTCTGTTGATATGATGTCTGTTATAGCGGATTCTATTCGAGAAGCAAGCAATTTCGCTAATATTTTTACATCTGCATTTAAAAGTGAGATCGGTCTGTATGAGCCACACTCAGATGCATCTTTGTTCAAAAAACCTCAGAAAACCAATGTATACAAAAATAACATAATAGGGTGCAAAACCCGTCACACACCAGAACAAATAACACACCTACATACAACCAACAATCTCTGACAAGGACATGAGGGGAAACAGAGGGTTAAATACACAACATGTAATGAATGGGATTGGAACCAGGTGTGTAGGAAGACAAGACAAAACCAATGGAAAATGAAAAATAGATCAATGATGGCTAGAAGGTCGGTGACGTCGACCGGCGAACACCACCTGAACAAGGAGAGGGACCGACTTCGGCGGAAGTCGTGACATTGCGTCAATCAGCTGTTGTTTGATTTTCCAGTGTTTATTGAGTAGAGAGGAATAGGAAATTATTTTGCCTTTAAGAACAACTTTAAGTATTTCCCAAAGTGTAAATGGGGAGATCGATTCTGTTTTATTTGTCTCAATAAAGACATAAATTGCATTCGATAGAATGGTGCAGAATTAATTGTTTGAAAGTAAAGATGAGTTAAGTCTCCATGGTGGGCGATCTGTATAGTTCAATGAGAATGAGAGGTCGAGTGACAGAGGAGCATGGTCACTAATAACAATGGCAGAGTATTCTACTTCCTTAACAGAGGCGAGAAGGGCTTTATCTACGAAAAGGTAGTCTATTCTAGAGTAGGAGTGGTGTACACGTGAAAAGAAATATAATTCTTTGTTACTGAGAAAAATGGATCTCCATGGATCTACACATCCTGCCTGGCTCATGAGACAATGCACTGGACATGTTTGAAGGAGATAATGATCTAGGGTTTGAGCGGTCCATGACGGGGTTGATCACACAAGTCCCCTCCAAAAATGTCATATTGTGAGTTGAGATTGGGCAGCCAAGAAATACGTTTGTTAATAAAATCAACATCATCCCAATTGGGAGCATAAACATTTACAAGCAAAATGAGTGTGAAAGAGAGAACCAGATACCATAACAAAACGCCCCTGTGGATCCGAGATGATGTCAGCAGCTGTAAATTGTACTTTCTTATGAATAAGTACTGCTGTTCGCCTTAGAGTTTAACTTCGAATGGAATATTTGTCCTTCCCAAGCTTTACGGAGTCTACCATGATGTGCTGTGTTTCTTGTAAAAATGCAATATCAGTTTTGAATTCTTAAGCCCATTTAACCAGGCCGTTCATTTCCTTTACATTCCAGCTTGTAAACCTAATAGCTGACCCCCCCCCCAACCCCAACCCCCACCCCAATATCTGAATTGTCAGTCATTATACATTGAGATTACTAAATTAAAACTGGAATAGACATGAAAACCCTGTATAAGACCACTGATAATATGTTGTCACAAAAGAAAAAGCATGTACCCGAAAAGTTAGTACAATATGTAACAATGTTGGAGAAGTGCCTAGAAAAATCCCACCGCCACATTCAAATAGCCCAGTCAGTGCTTGAGCACTCCGGTTTTTGCTCTCCATAGATAGCCATGCTAGCAAGCCAGCCCAGTATTCCTGTTGTCTGAAATCTTCTCAGCCAAGGATAGATGTAACACAGATATCTCATTCCTCTTGTTGTCATGTAAAAATACATTGTCGTTAGCTAGTCAGCCAATTTGATTGTGATGTATTAGTTAACGTTGCCACTCATCTCAGTCCAATTCAACTAAATAAAATAAAGATGTCATTGTGTGCTTCCGGAATGAGAATTTAAAAAACAAAAAAAGATTGCTTTTATGTGAAAAGTAATATCCAAGTGGGTGTCATGAAATCAGTCCATTTCCAGCTAGCAAAGTAGCCAATCACATATTCTTCCTGCCATGGCCAGCCAGCCGGGCCGCTTCCTCTATCAAGTTTACTCTATGTGGCGGTCATGGAATGCATTAGCCTCAGCCAATGTGTCAAAATGTGGGTTTCTCCCTCATAAAAGAGACGAAGATGGGCAGGGTGGAGGAGGTGAAACTTTATTCCCTTCTCGTAGAGACAGGTTTGGATGTCTTTGAATTCAGCTCTTTTCTTCATGAGATTGGCACTCAGGTCCAGGTAGAATCGTTTTATGTTGGCCACGGAGTTCCGGTTGATGCTCCCTCGCCCAGCGCATTGCAAGTTCCTTGCCATGGTAATGATGAAATTGTGCTATGATCGCCCTAGGCCTCTCACCTGAGTTGGGTTTGGGGGTGAGGGATCTGTGCTCTCGGTCGAGTTCCGGCGGCTTGTCAAAGACCCTGTTGCCCATCCCTTCCACCATCATGTCGGAGACAAATTTGAAAGGGTTGACTCCAGTCTCAATTCC
The DNA here is from genome assembly GCF_021184085.1 of Oncorhynchus gorbuscha. Lineage (NCBI taxonomy): Eukaryota > Metazoa > Chordata > Actinopteri > Salmoniformes > Salmonidae > Oncorhynchus > Oncorhynchus gorbuscha. The sequence goes on along the minus strand of NC_060189.1, from coordinate 54,866,595 downwards.
CTCCATGACGCCAACGATCCGGATGTTTTCCCTTCTGGTATAATTCTCCAACACAGCTGTTTTGGTCGTTTTCATATGAGAGACAGCAGCCTCTAGCTCGGAAATCCTCTCGCTGCTGTCAGTGGAGAAACCTTCTAGTGTCGTGAGGCGTCGCCCAAACATGTTGACCGTTTCCTGAAAGGCGTCAATGGAAGTTTGGAGAGGTGCCAGTGAAGTGCTGATGAGAGAAGCTGTATCCTCTTAAAGGCTACTTCTTTGTTTAGCGAGCTCAGCTACAAGCGTGATCATAGACAAGGCCTCTAACTCTGCAGGAGGGCTGGCCGCAGCAGCCAATTTCGGTGTTCGCGTAGTTGGTCCAGCCGTCGACGATGTGTTAGTCGTAGCAGTTCTCTTTGGGTTGATCTTGCTCATGGTACCATGGAAATTGATTAGAATAATATAGCCAACTAATACATCCACATGAAAACTAACAGCGGCGTGCAAAAAACGTTCAAATGAAAGTTTAATTGGAGACCTCTTTCAAACACGTCTTCTTACATCGCTCGACCCAAAGTCTTCTCGCATATGTGCAATATTGGACTCACCTGGACTCCATTACTTTGTTGATTGCCCCTCTATATCTGTCTGCTCCTCCGTTTTTTCCCCGTGTTTGTTTCTTGTCTGTTATCCATTAAATGTTCACTCCCACTATTTACTTTTCCAAGCACGTTGTTGTTGGTAGAGAGGTCTACTGTTTACTTTTCCTAGCATGTTGTTGTTGGTAGAGAGGGCCACTATTTACTTTTACTACCATGTTGTAGTTGGTAGAGAGGTCCACTATTTACTTTTCCTACCATGTTGTAGTTGGTAGAGAGGTCCACTATTTACTTTTCCTACCATGTTGTTGTTGGTAGAGAGGTCCACTATTTACTTTTCCTACCATGTTGTAGTTGGTAGAGAGGTCTACTGTTTACTTTTCCTACCATGTTGTTGTTGGTAGAGAGGTCCACTATTTACTTTTTCTACTATGTTGTTGTTGGTAGAGAGGGCCACTATTTATTTTTCCTACCATGTTGTTGTTGGTAGAGAGGTCCACTATTTACTTTTCCTAGCATGTTGTTGTAGGTAGAGAGGGCCACTATTTTGCAGTACTGAACAAATCCAGGCATGTGCACCGTGAGTCAATGAGCGTACACATGCTTTATTTAGCCTTCTTAGTAAAGCCGACACACACACACACACACACACACACACACACACACACACACACACACACACACACACACACACACACACACACACACACACACACACACACACACACACACACACACACACACACACACACACACACACACACACACACACACACACACACACACACACCAAGGCTTTTATTGATGACACATGTGGCTGGAAAATATTCAGGTGGTTGTGCTCAAATACAATTTTGTTTTTATTCGCTTCTTTCTTTTCGGCTGGAATTTAAGACTCTCTTTCGAAGTTCAGGGGAACGTGACTGGCCCTCGGAACAATGTACTAAAGTTTTAGCATGTCTTATTAAGGACCTCTCCACTTTCAAGTTGACCATACCAATCTTTTTACAAATGCTAACCCTTTCTTTTTTAATCGAGTGTTACAACAAATACTTAGACATTAGGGCACCACAATATGTTGACAAAGAATCAACAGCTTTACAAGTTGCTACATGTACGGAGGCTAAGCCTCTCATGACATGCTGAAGCTATATAACATTTAAATAAATCCGATATTTTAATTTGACTTCATTTAATTAATGTAGCTAGACACCCAGAGTAATAGGAGAAACATAGAATGTAAAATAAAATATTACAAAATTGTAGCAGTTAGAGGGGATGAACATAAAACCTGACCTTTTCCATTTCTATTTACAATGTATTTTCTTTCTGATGTATGCTAAATCAGAGTCATTAATCAATAGATTATTCATATGCCTATTGAGCGAGGCCTTGAAAACAATTCAGACAACAAACATGGGTTTGCCATTGTTAGCCAGGCTAATTTATTTGACAGAGATTTTTCTTTTCTTTTCTTTCTTTTTTTTGTCTTGGGAATCAGGGAACTTGTTAGGAAAATTCTCTCTCTCTTTCTTTCTCTCAGTCTCTCTCTCTCTGTCTCTCCCACTCTCTCTCATGCGTTTTCTCTCTTGCTCTTGCTCTCTCTCTTGCTCTATCTCTCTCTCTCCTTCTTTCTCTTTTCAACCCCAGCTCTCTTATCACTGCGAGGCACACAGAGAAATGTCTTCTTCCAATTACCGGCACTCTCTGTTTACAGCCATATCTCAAGACCAGGAAGCCATTTTGAAAAGAAGTGCCACAGATAAACAAATGTGCGGAACTCTGGCATGGCCCTTTAGTCAACCTCTTACGATAAACAGGCCAGTCCGTCTCAGAACAGGAGGAACGTCTTCTCCTTCGTCTCGTCGTGAACTTTTCTCCTCTTCCCTCTGAAACCGGGAGGGACATCATTTTTAAAGGGATGGCGGAAGCAGGATAGAACGCTGGCCCGGGTCTGAGATTAGTGTGCTTCAGCCTCTTCCTTAATCTGCCTAGTCAAAGATAGATGATTGTGTTGTGCGTACGACTTGTGAGATAAGGAATTTCTTTGGAAAATTACGGAACGTAAGATATAATGCAGAGATAATTGTTACTGTTGCTCCTGAAAGTCGTTTTCCTTTTCAGTCATGTCCTCCTGAGACTCAGAAATTCATTTTTGTCCTCTCTAGTGGACATCAGTTCTTGGTCCGTATCACTGAGGCCATACAAGCCACTGTATTATGTCCTGTTGTCCCTTTGAGAGGATATTCTGTGCTTTTCAATGACATGGGGGAGTGACCTTAACGCCTTTATCTTTCTGGCTCTTCAAAAAATGTCTTCCTTCAAAAATAGCTAATTTTATGGACATTTCAAAAGAAGTGTGTGCAATTATTAATGATCCTTTTTATGAGGTTGACATTCAAATCATTTCTATGAAATGAATATCTCAGGAATAGTTAAGTGAGTTGTCAGGACTGTGTAATATATATTTTTTCACATTAATTGAGAGCGAAACAAGAGCTTATGAAGAAATGTCCCCTCCAGTGGAAACCAGAATGCCGCAGCCTTGTTTTTCACCCTGAACCCATTGACTGTAATGCCTTTTTCCCCCCTCCATATTACGTCCTAATGACCACTAAAGAGGACAATTTTGCACTTACAAAATAACCATACATTTGTGATTTTTCCCCACTTTAAACACTTACTGTATGTTATACAAAATCAAACATTTAAAAATCAAACATCTGGATTTCAGGAGGATATTGTAAAGGGAAATACAAGCGCACAGCCATGTCGGGTTATAACAACCCATGTCAACAATTACAATAGCTAATTACATGTCTATGGACGTATACTTATTGAAATATCTCAACTGTTATGGATGAGTGTCGGACGTCGTAGCGTCATCTGCTCCATTTGACCCAGTGTCCATGTCCTGTCCCCGTCTCTACGCTCGACAACTCTCTCCTCGGTCATGGCCAATAGAAAAAGGACCAGACCAGACCTGTCGTTCACAGATGAGTTGTTTCCCCTCCTGACTACCCCTTTAATCAGCTGCCAGGAAATGCAACGTTCAGCATTTTGCAACACTGACTTCCAGTCACTGAACATACTGAACACGTTTTATCTGTAGCCTGGAAAGAAGAAAGACAGAATGTGACAGTGTTCCAAATTGATACCCAAACTCAAACCACAGCCTGACTTGGTTCATTAAAACCGCAAACCGTCATCGAGAGGTCAACCTAAGATTCCTAAATTGAGGGAAATATTTAATAGAGATAGGAAGAGAGGGAATAGATTAAGATGCAGACGGACTGCACATGCATGGGAATAGTCCAAGCTGGAGAGTCAATTCTAATATGGAAGCACTGTGTTCTTAATTTCCCTATTTCCCATGACCTGTTTTGACAATGGGGGCGTCCAAAATGGCACTGTATTATATAGTGCACTACTTTTGATGGTCAAAAGTAGTGCACTATAAAGGGAATAGGGTGCCATTTCAGATGCAGCCTAGGTTTTCGACATATGTTGTTGTGCCACAGCCCCTCAGCAAACCCCCTCTTGGTTTCCAAACTCATGATATTTTAGTACACACTGCTGAACTTAGGGAACAGATAATTAAAGGCCGCGATAAGTGTTCATCTTGTGGACCGGTGAAGATTTTTCTGATGACTTATTTAGTCTGGGGTACTGAGGAGAGTTCAAGAGCGAGAGAGAGAAAGGCAGAGAGAGAGAAAGAGACAGAAAGAGAAAGGACAGAGAGAGCGAGGCAGAGAGAGGCAGAGAGAGGCAGAGAGAGGCAGAGAGAGGGGAAGAGACAGAAAGAGAAAGGACAGAGAGAGAGGGACAGAGGCAGAGAGAGAAAGAGACAGAAAGATAAAGGACAGAGAGAGACAGAGAGAGGCAGAGAGAGGCAGAGGCATGGAGAGAGGCAGAGAGAGAGGAAGAGGCAGAAAGAGAAAGGACAGAGAGAGAGGCAGAGAGAGAGAGAGAGAGAGAGAGAGGCAGAGAGAGAGGAAGAGGCAGAAAGAGAAAGGACAGAGAGAGAGGCAGAGAGAGAGAGAGAGAGAGAGAGAGAGAGAGAGAGAGAGAGAGAGAGGCAGAGAGAGACAGAGAGAGACAGAGAGAGAGAGAGGCAGAGAGAGGGGAAGAGACAGAAAGAGAAAGGACAGAGAGAGAGGGACAGAAGCAGAGAAAGAGACAGAAAGAGAAAGGACAGAGAGAGACAGAGAGAGAGAGAGGCAGAGAGAGGCAGAGAGAGAGGCAGAGAGAGAGGAAGAGGCAGAAAGAGAAAGGACAGAGAGAGAGGCAGAGAGAGAGAGAGAGAGAGGCAGGGAGAGAGACAGAGAGAGACAGAGAGAGAGAGGCAGAGAGAGGGGAAGAGACAGAAAGAGAAAGGACAGAGAGAGAGGCAGAGAGAGAGAGAGAGAGAGAGGCAGAGAGAGAGACAGAGAGAGACAGAGAGAGAGAGGCAGAGAGAGGGGAAGAGACAGAAAGAGAAAGGACAGAGAGAGAGGGACAGAAGCAGAGAAAGAGACAGAAAGAGAAAGGACAGAGAGAGAGGGACAGAAGCAGAGAAAGAGACAGAAAGAGAAAGGACAGAGAGAGACAGAGAGAGAGAGGCAGAGAGAGGCAGAGAGAGAGGAAGAGGCAGAAAGAGAAAGGACAGAGAGAGAGAGAGAGAGAGAGAGAGAGAGAGAGAGAGAGAGAGAGAGAGAGAGAGAGAGAGAGAGAGAGAGAGAGAGAGAGAGAGAGAGAGAGAGAGATGCAGAGACAGAGAGACAGGCAGAGCGAGGGACAAAGAGAGAGAGAGACAGAGGAAGAGAGAGAGAGAGATGCAGAGAGAGAGAGGAAATGAATTAGCCCAGCACACATGGCTTTTAATGGCAGAGAGACTGCATGACAAATGTTCTCTACCCAGAGGCCTCCAACATAATGTTCAATAGAACAAATAAAAAGACACCCCCTCCAGGACATCAACTTTACAGCGAAATGTCATCGTGGATCCTAGAAAACAACATACATACAGTTGAAGTCGGAAGTTTACATACACCTTAGCCAACTACATTTAAACTCAGTTTTTCACAATTCCTTGACATTTAATCTGAATAAAAATTCCCTGTCTTAGGTCAGTTAGGATCACCACTTTATTTTAAGAATGTGAAATGTCAGAATAACTGTAGAGAGAATGATTTATTTCAGCTTTTATTTCTTTTATCACCTTCCCAGTGGGTGAATTTTGTCCCATTCCTCCTGACAGAGCTGATGTAACTGAGTCAGGTTTGTAGGCCTCCTGACAGAGCTGATGTAACTGAGTCAGGTTTGTAGGCCTCCTGACAGAGCTGATGTAACTGAGTCAGGTTTGTAGGCCTCCTGACAGAGCTGATGTAACTGAGTCAGGTTTGTAGGCCTCCTGACAGAGCTGATGTAACTGAGTCAGGTTTGTAGGCCTCCTTGCTCGCTAATGCTTTTTCAGTTCTGCCCACACATTTTCTATGGAATTGAGGTCAGGGCTTGTGATGGCCACTTCAATACCTTGACTTTGTTGTCCTTAAGACATTTTGCCACAACTTTGGAAGTATGCTTGGGGTCATTGTCCATTTGGAAGACCCATTTGCGACCAAGCTTTAACTTCTTGACTGATGTCTTGAGATGTTGCTTCAATATACCCACATAATTTTCCATCCTCATGATGTCATCTATTTTGTGAAGTGCACCAGTCCCTCCTGCAGCAAAGCACCCCCACAACATGATGCTGCCACCCCAATGCTTCACGGTTGGGATGGTGTTCTTCGGCTTGCAAGCCTCCCACTTTTTCCTCCAAACATAGCAATGGTCATTATGGCTAAACAGTTCTATTTTGTTTCATCAGACCAGAGGACATTTCTCCAAAAAGTAAGATCTTTGTCCCCATGTGCAGTTGCAAACCGTGGTCTGGCTTTTTTTATGACGGTTTTGGAGCAGGGGCTTCTTCCTTGCTGAGCGGCCTTTCAGGTTATGTCAATATAGGACTCATTTTACTGTGCATATAGATACTTTTGTACCTGTTTCCTCCAGCATCTTCACAAGGTCCTTTGCTGTTGTTCTGGGATTGTTTTGCACTTTTCACAACAAAGTAGGTTCATCTCTAGGAGACAGAACGTGTCTCCTTCCTGAGCGGTATGATGGCTGCATGGTACCATGGGGTTTATACTTGCGTACTATTGTTTGTACAGATGAATGTGGTACCTTCAGGCATTTGAAAATTGCTCCCAAGGATGAACCAGACTTTTGGAGGTCCACATTTTCTTTCTGAGGTCTTGGCTGATTTCTTTTGATTTTCCCATGATGTTAAGCAAAGAGGCACTGAGTTTGAAGGTAGGCCTTGAACTACATCCACAGGTGCACCTCCAATTGACTCAAATGATGTCAATTAGCCTATCAGAACCTTCTAAAGACATGACATACTTTTCCGGAATTTCCAAGCTGTTTAAAGGCACAGTCAACCTAGTTTATGTAAACTTATGACCCACTGGAATTGTGATACAGTGAATTATGATATAAGTGAAATAATCTGTCTATTAACAATTTTTTGAAAAATTACTGGTGTTACGCACAAAGTAGATGTCCTAACCGACTTGCCAAAACTATAGTTTGTTAACAAGAAATGTGTGGAGTGGTTGAAAAACAAGTTTTAATGACTCCAACCTAAGTGTATGTAATCTTCCGACTTCAAATGTATATAAGGTTAAATAGGAATTTTTCTCTGGCCGGGCCCCTGCTTGGGAGAAATGGTGGAGAAGATTTTCCCATGCTGTTTATTTTACTACATAAAAACATTTAGAAAGCACTGTAGCATATAGGACACTTCGGGGAGGTTTCCCAAACACAGATCAAGCCTATTCCTCGATTATAAAACTGAGAATCTCCATCGAGCATGCTGTTTAGTCCAGGACTTGTCTTAATGTCTCCCGGAAAACCATCCCATTTGGTCTACACTCCAGTACTGTGTTCATCTTGCCTACTTTAGCTTGGCAGTTTGCACCATAGAAACTGTCACACCCTGACCTTAGAGATCCGTTTTATTCTCTATTTTGGTTAGGTCAGGGTGTGACCAGGGTGGGTACTCTAGTTTTTGTATTTCTATGTTGGCCTGGTATGGTTCCCAATCAGAGGCAGCTGTCTATCGTTGTCTCTGATTGGGGATCATATTTAGGCAGCCTTTCATTTGTTCCTCTTTTTTGTTTTTTTTGCCGGTTATCATAAATAAAAATGATTAACCTACCCCACGCTGCATCTTGGTCCGACCATCCTTCAAACAACGATCGTTACAGAAATAGAATGAACAGAACAGGTTTGGAAGCGCTAACACTGTCATTTTGAAAGGTAAACTCATGGGTACACTCAAAATGTCTGACAGTATCCATTATGCCAGTATATCTGCTGTCTTCCCTAGTGTGTTGTACAGTGTTTGAGGGGGCACAGGCCGTGTCTTCTCTCTGCTGGCAGCCAGCCATCTCTCCTGGGTGACAGTGTGGATGGAGCTGGCTCCTTCATGCCCCGCTGCCCAGGAAGACAAACTGATAATTAGCCTTGATATGTCTGTGGCTGTCTGTGGCTGGTTATCTATCTGGGGGTAGAGAGTGGCAGCCTGGAGGCCTCGGGGGCCTGGGTGGTAGTGGTGGTGGGGGGGAGCGGGGTGACTTGTCCTAACGACACAGCCCATCCAAGGAGAGAGAAGGGGGGAGAGGGAAAAAGAGGGAGAGAGAGAGGGGTTTTGTGGGGGTGACCTATCCTAACGACAGAGCCCCTCTTCAGAGACTCCCCATCCCACCACCCCTCTCTGGCCTTGGAGAGGAGACCCTATGCCCCATGTGGGGGACGGCGGGGAGGGATGGGAGGCTAAAACATGAAAGGGATTCACATCATGTTACAGATGGCAAGGTCGCAGAAGAAAACTATGATACTTGTGTTTTATATTCCTCTCTCTGCTGGTTTAAGACACATTTTCTTACTTTTGGTCTCATGTTTCATATCCTGCTTTGGTCTTGATGGTTTAGCTTGTGGAGACTTAACTATCCTTCTCCTCTCCACTGCGTTCACACAGACCAACACAGTGAAATGTTTCAGTGAGGTAAACTAAACTGTGCTTGCTCAGTGAGATTTTCCCCAATCATGTAGATTCAATGAATTGGAGGGCTGTAGCGTATGGACATTGGAGGGCTGTTAATAATTGTTTTCTTGGGGTGGTTTTAGGAAATCATGGATTCCCCACATGCACATCTAGATTCGTTAAACCCGTTCTAATCCTGTGCTAGAACACTGTGTACTTCCCTTTAACGCCACCTCCAGTAGGACCACTTCAAGTTTATAGCAAAGTTGAACCAGATCTCTCATCTCTATTATAGTCTCCACACAAAACAATTCTAGATCTCCACCCACAACACCAAACAACACTATCTCCTTCAGGGTTGTGCATCAGGGCCTCACCACGGTTCCATCCTCCCTGGTTTGCCTGTTGGGAATCCCCTTGCTGGTTACGGGGCATGCCTGGGTCAACCCGTAAACACACCACGGCCCCGTCAAAGACCGCCTGGGCTGGGGGGGACAGGGGGACAGGACAGGGAGGGAGGGAGGGAGAAGATGGGAGAGAAGGGTAGGGAGAGATGGAAGGAGAGCGAGAGGGATGGGGAGAGAGAGGAGGAGGTCGCATGGGGGGGACACAGAGTCAGAACAGGGGGAGAGAGACAGAGACAGAGAGACAGAGACAGTGAGAGAGAGGAGCAGAGATGCCAGGCAGGATAAGTGGAGAGAGAGAAGAGGGGAGCTCCAGTGTGCTCTAACAAGGTATCTGCTTTGGCACCTTCTGACATCACGCAGTAGTAAATACGCCACTTACTCCTGCTAACTAGGACAAACACACAGTGTAATTGTTAGCACCCTCGCTGTTAAATGAAGCTCAGTGTTAACATTAACACCTAGCGACTGGCTCGTCCGGCTTGGCTGCTCAGGGAACACATGGCTATAGGAGAAGCAGAAGCAAAGTGGCACAGCAAATGTAGTCTAGAAATAGGCGGTACACACAAACAATTTATACCTGGTCCACAACTACATTAGTATAATTGTGTCCAATTTTAATGGAACAACAAGCAACTATTGTTACCACCACCTATCATAAATAAAACAAATGCATTGGCCAATGGAGTAAGGAGAGGCAGTTAAGTAGGATCCATTAGACGATCCATTAATGATGTATGGAGGTAGGAACAGTACCTTATCATCTGCCCTGGCCACTGGGCTCTGTCCCAAATGGCACCCGATTCCCCAGGGCTCTGGTCAAAAGTAGTGCACTGTGTAGGGAATAGGGTGCCATTTGGGACGCAGGCTGAGTAACAACCTAGGGACTCCGTCAGCCTGTAGTGAAACAAAGCTGGAGTCTCCAAGTCTAGAGAAGCCTGAAACAGGATGTTACCATTATTAATTGGAAATACAAATCATTGAGACGCACACACTCCTGAGTAGAAGATAAGTGTGTGTGTGTGTGTGTGTGTGTGTGTGTGTGTGTGTGTGTGTGTGTGTGTGTGTGTGTGTGTGTGTGTGTGTGTGTGTGTGTGTGTGTGTGTGTGTGTGTGTGTGTGTGTGTGTGTGTGTGTGTGTGTGTGTGTGTGTGTGCAGGCATGGCGGCAGAGCGTGCGTCTGGGGTCAAATAGGTTTAATCATGGGGGTGATTATTAACTAACATCCCTGTCAGGTCTGACCATTAGGGCTTTAAATAGCTGCTTCTTCATTGGTGGCCTCTTTGACCAGGCAGACCAGCCCTGCAGTCTCTATAATTAAAACTTCCAGGTTAATGAAGAAAGAAGAGGTTTGAGGGCAGTTTACAGACAGACAGACAGACAGACAGACAGACAGACAGACAGACAGACAGACAGACAGACAGACAGACAGACAGACAGACAGACAGACAGACAGACAGACAGACAGACAGACAGACAGACAGACAGACAGACAGACAGACAGACAGACAGACAGACAGACAGACAGACAGACAGACAGACAGACAGACAGACAGACAGACAGACAGACAGACAATGGTGGCCAAAGTTACTATTACCTGAGTTACTTGAATACATTTTCTATTAAGAATTCACAATATGGTTATTAACAAACAAGAAGGTTTACTAATCAAACGTATTTCCTTCATACAAATTAACATATTATGTGCAATACTTTAGAGGAAGTAAATGATTGTGTTTGTAAACAGGAAAACAAGTTGCATTATTCCCTGTCGAAAATGTTTATCAAGATGTTAGTATTTGACCTGTGATCTCCCCTCTTACAGCCATATAAAGAAATCAAACAGCAGCTCTTTGATGATACGAAGACGCCGGGTGAGTAGCTAGATCTCGCTGGTGGAACGTGGTACTGTATGATGTAGGTTTAGATTCATTCAGTAGAGAACTGAAATGTAACACCATCACATTCATTTCGGCGTTGCCTCTCTACTTGAGACTGTGTTTCTCACCCCTGATTGGCCCTTAAAGTGTCAAGTGGTTACAGATGCTAATACCATTTGAACTGGTAGTTCTGGAACAACAAAACCGGAAGGGCGGAAATTTTGTTGTAATTTATACAACGGGTGGGTCTTATCCTGAATGCTGATTGGTTACAACCGCATTCCAGCCGGTGTCTATTCCACATGTTACCACCGGCTAAATCTATGACGTTAAAATGCCTATTTACTCTGTTCCATCTGACTGCACAATCCACTGTCTCATCGGCCCAGGCAGGGAAGTTATAAACTTGATCTCCACTACAAAAAGCATCTAGACATTATCGCACATTTCTTCTAGACTAACATTTAGTTTTCGACAGCAGAGCTTTTTATAAACCTTGCTGTCTTTCTCTCCGACATTTGCAACATTGTTTCAATACTTAAATTCGATCTCCAGCCTTCCCATAGTAATGAACGTGTTGGGATGAGACAGACAGGAAGGCAGCGTTTCTGTAAGGCGTCTAGGTGTAGCAAGTAAGGCGGAGTCAGGCGCAGGACACAGAGATGAGTAATTCACGTAACTTTACTCAAAACATAAAATATTCCAAGAAGGAAAATAATCAAGCTCACAAATACAGACCAACTTACAACGAACAAACACGCACAAAACCATGGGGGAACCAGAGGGTTAAATAAGGAACATATAATTATGGGAATGGGAACCAGGTGTGTACAATGAAGAGAAAACAAATGGAAAATGAAAAGTGGATCGGTGGCGGCTAGAAAACCGGTGACGTCGACCGCCCAACGGGGCCCGAAAAAGGAGGGGGACCGACTTCGCTGGAAGTCGTGACAATTTCTAAGCCAGTCAAAATCATGAATCAGCTGCTTCATTTTTATGGAAATATGCAAAGAAAACAAAGTGCAGCTAGTTTGCAGTCTTTCCAGCTTCAGTTTGAAGTGATTGTGTTAGCTGTGTTGTTGGCTAGCTCCTCTGAACAACAGTGTCCTGACGAAATTGCACCTCCTTAGCTCACTGCTATGGATGTATCCAAATAAATGTCACTAGAAAAACAGCTTAAACAAATGCAAATGCAGCTACTTTGCTGTTATTCTGGCTGCCGTAGTTGGCTAACTAGCAAGCAAGGGATAGGAACGTTGCCAGCCAGTAAGGCAAGGGAACATTTAGAACGAACGACTGGGTCGCGTCCATAGATACAGAACAAAAAGACTGAACGACAAGGTCGCGTCCATAGATACAGAACAAAAAGACTGAACGACTGGGTCGCGTCCATAGATACAGAACAAAAAGACTGAACGACTGGGTCGCGTCCATAGATACAGAACAAAAAGACTGAACGACTGGGTCGCGTCCATAGATACAGAACAAAAAGACTGAACGACTGGGTCGCGTCCATAGATACAGAACAAAAAGACTGAACGACTGGGTCGCGTCCATAGATACAGAACAAAAAGACTGAACGACTGGGTCGCGTCCATAGATACAGAACAAAAAGACTAAACGACTGGGTCGTGTCCATAGATACAGAACAAAAAGACTGAACGACTGGGTCGCGTCCATAGATACAGAACAAAAAGACTGAACGACTGGGTCGCGTCCATAGATACAGAACAAAAAGACTAAACAACTGGGTCGCGTCCATAGATACAGAACGAAAAGACTGAACGACTGGGTCGCGTCCATAGATACAGAACAAAAAGACTGAACGACTGGGTCGCGTCCATAGATACAGAACAAAAAGACTGAACGACTGGGTCGCGTCCATAGATACAGAACAAAAAGACTGAACGACTGGGTCGCGTCCATAGATACAGAACAAAAAGACTGAACGACAAGGTCGCGTCCATAGATACAGAACAAAAAGACTGAACGACTGGGTCGCGTCCATAGATACAGAACAAAAAGACTGAACGACTGGGTCGCGTCCATAGATACAGAACAAAAAGACTGAACGACTGGGTCGCATCCATAGATATAGAACTAAAAGACTGAACGACAAGGTCGCGTCCATATATACAGAACAAAAAGACTGAACGACTGGGTCGCGTCCATATATACAGAACAAAAAGACTGAACGACTGGGTCGCGTCCATAGATACAGAACAAAAAGACTGAACGACAAGGTCGCGTCCATATATACAGAACAAAAAGACTGAACGACAAGGTCGCGTCCATAGATACAGAACAAAAAGACTGAACGACTGGGTCGCGTCCATAGATACAGAACAAAAAGACTGAACGACTGGGTCGCGTCCATAGATATAGAACTAAAAGACTGAACGACAAGGTCGCGTCCATAGATATAGAACTAAAAGACTGAACGACAAGGTCGCGTCCATATATACAGAACAAAAAGACTGAACGACTGGGTCGCGTCCATAGATATAGAACTAAAAGACTGAACGACAAGGTCGCGTCCATATATACAGAACAAAAAGACTGAACGACTGGGTCGCGTCCATAGATACAGAACAAAAAGACTGAACAACTGGGTCGCATCTTTAGCAACTGAACCAAGAGAACGAACGACCAGCCGGCTTGGGTAGCAACCCTAGATTTGTGTCGGGACTATATCTTTATAGTTTGAATAAATTCAATCATTATTGGAATATGCTGGTAACCCGTTGTATAAAAGTGATATTGCCCTCAAAGCTGGTGTTTGGAGGATATATTGGTACGGTTTTCAACAACACCCGTACCGTGGTCCTTCTGTAGCTCAGTTGGTAGAGCATGGCGCTTGTAACGCCAGGGTAGTGGGTTCGATCCCCGGGACCACCCATACGTAGAATGTATGCACACATGACTGTAAGTTGCTTTGGATAAAAGCGTCTGCTAAATGGCATATATTATTATTATTATATTATATCCTCCAAACACTGGCTTCTCTGGCATTATCACTTAAATATGTCTCTTTGTTGTGGCGATGACATGACTTTACTTGGTGATGTCACAATCAGTGTATCGAAATAGAATGTGCAAGGCCCCTCAGACCACTGGAATTCCACAGTGCAGCCAATATGGCTGCCGCTCTATCCACGAGGGACCGTTGAGTTGATTGGGAATGCCCGTTCTTGTAAATGTATTTCTATGGCTGTAAGACCCTGCAACCAGACCACAACCAGGGTGTTGATACGAGGCCCTCTCCAGTAAAAGGGGTCGATCCTTACCTGTGGTGTCCGCTACTGCAGTTGTGCAACGCACTTCGAGGGGAGACGGTGTGTTTATTCTAGATGTTACCATGGTAATACAACTTGTGCTCCTCTGCCTGATGTCCATGGCTCAGCTGGTAGAGCATGGTGCTTGCACTGCTACGGTTGTGGGTTCGGTTCTGGTGGCCACCCATAAATAAAATGGAGGCAGGCATGACTGTAAGTTGTTTTGGATAATAGCGTCCGCTAAATTGCATATATTATTATACTATACAGCTACAATCATATCAAAGTTGCCAGTAACCTTTGATCAGAAATCAGAAAAAGAGGTGCACAATAGGCCCAGCGTCGTCCGGGTTTGGCCGGTGTAGGCCGTCATTGTAAATAAGAATTTGTCCTTAACTGACTTGCCTAGTTAAAAAAGGTTTTAAAAAATTGTAAAGTAAACAAACATCTTTTCAAGATTAGGCAAAATGTAGATAGGGAGATTGTTACTGCCATAAGGATAAAAGCAGAAGACAAATGGACCAGTACAGTATATCTTATAAGAATGACTATTTCTTTGGTAACTGCAGGCCGGACTATTTTAGAAGGGACATTCCACAGTCCTTTAATAAACCGACTAGATGGTCCTCACTTGATGTTTCCTCATATACACGGATAAATCAACCTGTGGGGTTTCTAAACATTTCCCTCTCGCTCTTTTTCCACTGGTGGCAGCCTGCCGATTTCAGACAGACCGAACCTCTTCTTCTTCTCTCTGGATCAGGTTGATTTATCGGAGGTATAAAAACACTGAGGGAGAACAAGGTTAGATTCTATCAACTCTGAGATTGATCTAGTTTACTATAAGGATGTACCCTGCCAGATTCTGAACAACTAAAGGCTGTGTGTGTGTTGTGTGTGTGTGTGTTGTGTGTGTTGTGTGTGTTGTGTGTTGTGTGTGTGTGTGTGTGCGTGTGTGTGTATACGTGTGTGTGCACTTGTGTATACGTGTGTTTACATATAGACGTGTGTGTGTGTGTTTGCATCTACGTCTGTGCTTACATGTGTTTGTTTAAGTCCTCTTTTACAGTTGTAATTGATCCCCGGGTCTGCACAGGGAGACTCTCTCCGACAGCACTGACACAAGTTATTCCGAGTAATAGCTGGAAAACTTTCCTATGTACAGTTTGGCGGATTATACCGGATTGATTTCTTGGAATTATTTATACGAGGATCTCCTGCGTTAAAGGTTCAGTGTAAATGAAAGAAGTATATATCATAGAAACGGCCTGCAGCCCAAAGCCAAACTCAAAGCTTACAAATCCACCCTGAGCTTGCTTGGCTGTGACAGGATTCTCTTTTAACAAAGTCAAGAGTTTTTTTTTTAAACAGTGAAGAGAAGTGAGGGAGTTGCTAAGTGTGTGTGTGTGTGTGTGTGTGTAACATAGAGGTAGAGGCCTCTCCTAGTTGACGTGACTCAGAACAGAGTCATTTAGCCGTCATACGGTATGAGCTGGAAAGGCACTGACTGGTACCATGTAAGTTGAACTCCTCCTCCTCCTCCTACACAAACACATACGCACATACGCACGCACAGACACACACACACACACAAACACACGAGCCATCGCTGAATTTTGGGGGGGAGAATAATAATGCCTTACAAATTAGCATGTATGAAGTTGTTTTTTCCATTTCTAGTGGTTCTTTTGTTAAATCGAAGTGACAAACAGCTGCTTACACTTGGCAGGAGACGCAGGCACTTTACAGCTGTTTCAAAATAAACAGAAATTGAAGCACTCGCAAAGTTTACATTCCTTCCCAAACTTTTCCCCTTTAATTATTTTGCGATCTGTCCACCGAGGACTTTTTTTTATCAATGGGATGTTTACGTGTCTGCTGAGATGATACTGAAGACATGTTAAACACAGATAAGCAGTAGCACTTCTTACCGAACAATGCTTTGGAAAAGGAGAAACTCTTTGAGCCGACGAGGCAGTCCAAAGTATGAAGCGTAGCCAGCATGATGTTCTCACTATCTGACCACAGAGCCACACATACGGATGGTGAAACTGGCACCGTTTGGCACATGTGCGATTCCATGCCAGACAACCAGAAAAAAAAGCATGAGCGATCTCATAAATACCAGGTGACGAATTATAAACAAACCCCCTACGGTCTGAGGCAACACGTTCCTGTATGTTTATTGAATAGCAAAATGTTTGAATAAATGTAAGAATTGTGGGGTATAAACAATGTAAACCCTGCAGGAGAAATGATGGTGCGAACATGACAGTTGTTGGTGTACTGTTTATATGGAAGTCAATGCAGTATTTCAGAGCCTGCGTCACAAATGGCACTCTATTCCCTATATAGTGCATTACTTCAGACCAGGGCCCATAGAACTCTGGTCAAAAGTAGTGTGCAATGTAGGGTATAGGGTGCCATTTGAGACGTAGACAGAATGTGGATGGTTTTTTACCATCTAGGCCAAGCTGGCAGGCAGGCAGACACCATGTTTTACCCTTTAGGAGGACCAGGAAAAGACACTGCTCTTGGGCTGTGGGCTGGAGACAGCTGGGTGATGCTAATGCCGCAAGTCTTTTGTGACCACATGACCTGACCATTAATAACTAGAGTGTGGAGTTTTTCCACATTGTAAGGAAACACTCCCTACCCTAGGTCTGCTTCAATGTTAAACATTAAGTGAAGCAGGCCTCTGTTCTGGGGCTGGATGAACGATGGTGTTGCGGTGAGCGGCCATTATTCTCCCTGGCCTATCTGTCACAGTGTTGCACCATTACTGCCCCCTTCTCTCAGCAACCTGGTCTGCTCTTCACTCACTCACTGCATTCCTTCACAGCCCAGAATCTCTCTCTCTCGCTCTGTCGTTGCCTCCCTACGTAACATACATATCTTTCTCTTTCCCGTCTATTTAACCTTTCTTTCTCTAAGTGTAAACCAGCCACAACAGAAACAGTCACATCATGCTACTGTACTGGGGACCACAGTAGAGTGGGAGTTCTGATCTAGGATCAGTTTGGCCTTTTAGATCATATGAATAGCATTGTATGGAGACCAGGGGAGACCTGATCCTAGATCAGCACTCCTACTCGGAGGCTCTTTGTGAATAGGGGCCCAGCTGTTGTTTAGGATTCAGGGGAAGCCTTGTTCAGTTCCCAGACTCTGGTCCAGGGGCCTCAGTCTAAGGGAGCCCCTAGCTGCTCAGCCCTAAGCTGTGAACCCTTAGTGGGGCATAGTGAGGTCAGAGCAGAGCGGAGCCAGAGAGCCGCCCATCGATCAGCCCTTATCAGTACGCCCTGACAGTTCAGAAGCGCAGCTGGGGGAAGAGGACCGAAGAACCCCAGGGGACAGAGAGAGAGAGAGAGAGAGAGAGAGAGAGAGAGAGAGAGAGAGAGAGAGAGAGAGAGAGAGAGAGAGAGAGAGAGAGAGAGAGAGAGAGAGAGAGAGAGAGAGAGAGAGAGAGAGAGAGAGAGAGAGAGTTAGAAGAGAGCGAGAGAAGAGAGAGGGAATTGAGAAGAGAGAGATGAGGGACTAGAGAGGGAGAAAGGGAGAGAGGAAGAGAGAAGAGAGAGGAGATAGAGAAGGAGAGGGAGAGAGCAGAGAAGAGAGAGAGGGAGAGGGAAGAGAGAAGAGAGAAGATATAGAGAAGAGGGAGAGAGAAGAGAGAGAGAGGTAGATGGAGAAAAGCGAGAGAGGGAGAGAGAAAAGAGAGAGGAGAGAAGACAGTGATTGAGAGAGAAGAGAGAAGATATAGAGAACAGAGAGAGAGGGAGAGATGGAAGGAGATATAGAAGAGAGAGAGAGACCCATCTTCCCCAATATTTGAAACCAAGTTTTGGAACCGACTGATCACCCCAATCCACAATAGTGGAGACAAATTTGACCCCAATAACTACCATGGGATATGCGTCAACAGCAACCTTGGTAAAATCCTCTGCATTATCATTAACACCAGACTCGTACATTTCCTCAATGAAAACAATGCACTGAGCAAATGTCAAATTGGCTTTTTACCAAATTACCATATCGATAGACTACGTATTGCACACCCGAATTGACAAACAAACAAACCAAAGGCAAAGTCTTCTGATGCTTTGTTGATTTGAAAAAGCGCTTTTGACATGAGGTTCTGCTTTACAAATTGATGGAAAGTGTCATTGGGGGAAAAACATACGATATTATAAGAACCATGTACACAAACAACAAGTATGTTGTTAAAATCGTCAAAACACACACACACTTCTTTCCACGGGTCCGTGGGGTGAGACAGGGATGCAGCTTAAACCCCACCCTCTTCAACATATATATCAACAAATTGGCGAGGGCACTAGAACAGTCTGTAGCACCCGGCCTCACCCTAATAGAATCTGAAGTCAAATGTCTACTGTTTGCTGATGATCTGGTGCTTCTGTCTCCAACCAATGAGGGCCTACAGCAGCACCTAGATCTTCTGCACAGATTCTGCCAGACCTGGGCCCTGACAGTAAATCTCAGTAAGACCAAAATAATGGTGTTCCAAAAAAGGTCCAGTTGCAAGGACCACAAATACAAATTCCGTCTAGACACCGTTGCCCCTAGAGAACCAAAAGATTATACATACAGTACCTCAATCTAAACATCAGTGCCACAGGTAACTTCCACAAGGCTGTGAACGATCTTAGAGACATGGCAAGAAGGGCCTTCTATGCCATCAAAAGGAACATAGAATTTGACATTCCAGTTAGGGTCTGGCTAAAAATACTTGAATCGGTTATTGAACCCATTGCTCTTTATGGTTGTGAGGTCTGGCGTCCGCTCACCAACCAAGAATTCACAAAATGGGACAAACACCAAATTGAGACTCTGCATGCAGAATTCTGCTAAAATATCCTCAGTGTACTGTACAACCTAAAACACCAAATAATGCATGCAGAGCGGAATTAGGCCAATACCCGTTAATGATCAAAATCCAGAAAAGAGCTGTTCAAATCTACAGCCACCTAAAGGGAAGCGATTCCCAAACCTTCCAAAACAACGCCATCCCCTACACAGAGATGAACCTGGAGAAGAGTCCCCTAAGCAAGCTGGTCCTGGGGCTCTGTTCACAAACACAAACAGACCCCACAGAGCCCCAGGACAGCAACACAATTAGACACAACCAAATAATGAGAAAACAAAAAAGATAATTACTTTACACATTGGAATTTTTTTAAACAGAGCAACTAGAATGCTATTTGGTCCTAAACAGAGAGTACACAGTGGCAGAATATCTGACCACTGTGACTTACCCAAACTTAAAGAAAGGTTTGCCTATGTATAGACTCAGTGAGCATAGCCTTTGCTATTGAGAAAGGCTGCCGGAGGCAGACCTGGCTCTCAAGAGAAGACAGGCTATATGCACACTGCCCACAAAATGAGGTGGAAACTGAGCTGCACTCCCTAATCTCCTGTCAAATGTATGACCATATTAGAGACACATAGTTCCCTCAGATTGTACAGATCCAGTACGAATTCGAAAACTAACCCAATTTTGATAAACTCCCATATCTACTGGGTGAAATACCACAGAGTGCCATCACAGCAGCAAGATTTGTGACCTGTTGCCAAAAGAAAAGGGCAACCAGTAAATACAACCCATATTTATGTTTATTTATTTTCCCTTTTGTACTTTAATTATTTACACATAATGACATTTAAAATGTGTTACTCTGGCTCCAAGTCAGGGTAACTTATGACTGCTCTGCAGCTCCAGCCCCCAGGCAGGCTGCTAAGCAACCTGACAGCCTGCCTCATTCAGGAAAAACACAGCGCAGCCAGAGATAAGGGTCTCCCTCCCCTGACATGTGACAGTTGATGCTGATGCATTTGAGCTCTTTAGTCAGGATCATAATGAGACCATAAGACATTACAATACATTATAACAGCATCATAATGTGTTTTACCTGTCGCCTGGTGGTGTTACCTAGATGCTTTATGGTAAACAATAGGAGAGACGCAGTACATACTGTTTTTGAGCCATAGCCTGGTAGGACAACAACATGACCCGAGAGAACATAGTACTGTAGTCAGTGATGCCCCACTGCGTTTCCTTGGTGGTCCTCACCATTAGCCGCCATTATGTACAAATGTACAGTCCTCAAACCAATCCAATTATCAGTCTGACCCCTCTGTGTGATTCACTGCCACCCTTCCCAATTACACTGTCCCACAATATACCACCGCACAATGGCCGTCTCACAGTGGGCTTGAAGAGGAAGACTCTGTGGCAGAGCAGAGGATGAGAGGAGAATAAGTGATTTGTTTAAGCCGTGGACAGTTTGGAGGATAGGAGGATGCGTGGGTTGTGAGGAGGGCCAGGGGGAGACATGGAGGGGACAGTCGGATGACTCCAGCATCATGAGGGCTGTCTGGTGGTGGTGGGTGGAATCCCATGTGTAGATAGCCTCCCTCTGAGAAGAGATAGAGACAGGGTTACCCCAGTCAGAGCTGTAGGTTAGTCTCTCCCCTCCCCCTTAGTGGCTCCAGGGTACAGCAGAGGAGATGGTGGCTGGCGCACAGAGGTGACCCGAGTCACTTATCCACTGCCCTGTGGTTGGCCCTCTAACCTAACCACACTGGCCTGGCCTACCCCACACAGACTAAATACTGACGGGCTGTTAGATTCTAGGCTAATTAGGTTGAAGGATCGCTCTGGTACCTGTGCAACAGATAAGTAAACTGTAGCTGACAAGTAAACAAATGATTGAAATTATGGAATTTATGCATCCCATGCTAACCTATGCAAGCCATTCGTTCATGCAACTCCACTAGGCTTACTGGACACTCACACACAAGTTAACTCACTTGCTAACTTACCCCTACTATGACCCTGTGCTGTGAGTCACACGGACCCAGCCACTGTCGGACGTCTCCATTACCCCTGCTATCTTTAGTATCTTAGTATTGGAGATTCTTTCTGAAACCCCCGGTCCCTAGCTGTGTGGCGTCCCCAGTCCCATCCCTCCATGTCCCCAGGGCTGTTGTTCCTACTCCCATTAGCCCCATGAAAGACCACCAGTTACCAGACCCCACATTAGTTTGTCAGTTCCAAGTCATCAGCCTCATAACGAAGCCCATTGTCCCTCACTGGAAGTTGTGGAGACATAATTATCCACCGACAGGACCATTACCCTTTACATTGGACATGGGAGTTCAACTTGATGGAAGTATACTGTCATTGAAAACTCAACTCTTATGTGTGAGACATGTTGGGATACAGAGGATGACTGGGGGAAGTATTGTTTATTTTCTATTAAAGACGAGACATGATGAGATCATTCATTCATTCAGAAGTCCTTTGCGAAAGCCAAGTGGTGCCCGTTTACTCATTTTTATTGGTATTTCAAACCGGTACTCTGTAGCCCTTGGTACTCTGTAGTCTTTGGTACTCTGTAGCCTTTGGTACTCTGTAGCCTTTGGTACTCTGTAGTCTTTGGTAGTCTGTAGCTTTTGGTACTCTGTAGCCTTTGGTACTCTGTAGCCTTTGGTACTCTGTAGCCTTTGGTACTCTGTAGCCTTTGGTACTCTGTAGCTTTTGGTACTCTGTAGCCTTTGGTACTCTGTAGCTTTTGGTACTCTGTAGCTTTTGGTACTCTGTAGCCTTTGGTACTCTGTAGTCTTTGGTACTCTGTAGCTTTTGGTACTCTGTAGCCTTTGGTACTCTGTAGCCTTTGGTACTCTGTAGCCTTTGGTACTCTGTAGCTTTCTGTACTCTGTAGCCTTTGGTACTCTGTAGTCTTTGGTACTCTGTAGCTTTTGGTACTCTGTAGTCTTTGGTACTCTGTAGCTTTTGGTACTCTGTAGCCTTTGGTACTCTGTAGCTTTTGGTACTCTGTAGCTTTTGGTACTCTGTAGCCTTTGGTACTCTGTAGTCTTTGGTACTCTGTAGCCTTTGGTACTCTGTAGCCTTTGGTACTCTGTAGCTTTTGGTACTCTGTAGCCTTTGGTACTCTGTAGCCTTTGGTACTCTGTAGCTTTTGGTACTCTGTAGCCTTTGGTACTCTGTAGTCTTTGGTACTCTGTAGCTTTTGGTACTCTGTAGTCTTTGGTACTCTGTAGTCTTAGGTACTCTGTAGCCTTTGGTACTCTGTAGCTTTTGGTACTCTGTAGCCTTTGGTACTCTGTAGCCTTTGGTACTCTGTAGCCTTTGGTACTCTGTAGCCTTTGGCTATGATAGCTAAAGCCCTAGTTTTTCAACCCTGACATGTCAAGTCACTATTCGATGTCCATCCATGTCTGAGGACGTCAGGAGATGGGTTTTGCTAGTGTGATGTGGATGGGGCTGGTGGATGAGCGTAAGCATCTGCCTCTGGTGCCAAAGGTTGCATGTTTGAATCCAGCGATAGAAAGTCGTTTCGTGATTTTTGTTTTAAGCCTATCCCAAACCTTAACCCTTACCTTAACCATTCAGAGTTAATACCTAACCGTAAGATTTCGGAGTTAATTCCTAAATTTGACCTTAGAAATGTGGAGTTAATACCTAAACTTAACCACTTTGAAATTTGACGTTTGGAATAACTTTTGAAATGTGATGTTGGAGAAACATGGATGAACGTCTAATTGTGACATGAGACTGTGAGAGCTGGGTGGACATGTGACCTGTCTGCACGTGAGCCTACTTCTCTCTGTTACCTCTTTGTGCTAGTTGTTGCGGGGAGTCAAGCGACATTTGACCTGTATTGATACCATCAAAGCTGTCCACTCCAAACTAGTCAGGTCACTGTCCATAGAAACAAGAACTCTTTACGGTCTAAATGGCCAAATATTTGACTATTTGAAGAAAGCTCACTCCATGGGTAGAAACATTGGTGGGATATCAAGAGTTCAAGCATAACCCCAAAATGTTTCTCTCACAAATGTATCCTCAAAGAACAAACACAGAGTGAAGTCACCAACTATTTTTATTTGGGGGGGGTGTTGAAATACCTGCTGCTCTGTGGGTGTGTTTGTGTGAGTTCAATAGTGTATGAGGTAAGACTGGGGCCAAATTTCCCACACTGTCGGACAGAGACTTCAGGCATCTCTCTCTCTCTCTCTGTCCCAGACGCCTCAGAGCAAAACAAGTCCGAGACAAAGGCCTCCGTGGTGCCAGACTGATAAAGCTTTTCACGTGTCAATCAACTCCGGGAGCGGCACACACACACACACACACACACACACACACACACACACACACACACACACACACACACACACACACACACACACACACACACACACACACACACACACACACACACACACACACACACACACACACACACACACACACACACGCACACACACACGCGCGCGCGCACACACACACACACACACACACTTCTCTCTCCCCTCTCCCTCTCCCCCTTTCGCTCCCAATTCTCCCCCTCCGTCGTCTAACCCCCTGGTTGCCTCGTATTATAGCCAGGCATCAGATAGCAAAGGGAGAAATGACTTGTTAAAGAGCAGTGAGATTAGGAACATCATTATGGACTTAGCCGTGCTGGATCCAGTTGAGAGAGGAGGTCAAGACAAACCCTTCCAGTCGTCAGACTACTGAACATCTGCCATGTTTTTGAAGAAGACTGTTTGTTTACTGTTTGATCCTAAAGCATGTATCCAGATGCTATCAAGTTTTTGTCTCTGCCTTTCTTTACTTAGATCTGTTCTGCTGGTGGGATACACAAGGAGGACACTTCAATAGACTGCCAGTCTGAAGAGAGGAGCCTTTAACACGACATTAGTGTCCTCGGCTTGTAAATGCAGCCTTGCACGTGCAATGCCTATTGGGACAGACTATCCCACCCAAACTCACTGCAATATACTGTCTAGTTGACATTCATTCATGTCCAAAATAAAACCATTTAGGGCAGTTATAAAGGCAATTTTTTCTATTTTCCTCAGGCCACAAAACAGATTTATTTTCATTTCAGTGATAATCCATTCGTGCGGTAATTTCAGCCATTTCAGTAATAACGTATTTATGTAGTAATTAGATAACAAATCAAACGATCTGTAAAATGGGTCATGAGCCGCTCTCGTCTGATACGAGGCCTGATTGGATGATGAAGGGCTCGTCGGCTTGGCCCACCTCACAGACACCACACTACTAGCTTCCTGAGAGAGAGAGAGAGAGAGAGAGAGAGAGAGAGAGAGAGAGAGAGAGAGAAAAAAGGAAAAGTCTGAAAAGCCTCCTAATAGCTTAAAGCTGTTGATACTTTGACTTCAGAGCGGTTGGGGGACACTACATTCTACAGAGAAGGAACTGGCCGGTAGGAGCCTTATGACTATTAGTGAAATTACGCACATCACGATCGCTGGCGCTGCCAACTTCCCTGTGTGTCACTGGGGGGCCGCCCCTGATATCTGACAGGACAAGAGCATATTTGGCCAGCCAATTAACAAGCACTGAAATAACTTGGTTAGTGTCTGTTGATATTAGGTTGTGGTAAAAGGACATTGGACAAACAGGAACACCCACGGCGGCAAAGTTTCGAGATTCTGTCAGTTTGTTTTCTTTCTTTTTGGGACGTAATAGATATGCACTATAAATGTGATGATCGTGGAGATTTAGATAAAGTCAGGATTTAATGATATGCGGTAAAATACCAAATCAACACGTCAGCTTGTGCGGACAAACATTTCCAAAGGAAAGTTAATTCCCTACTCCCACCTCTCTTTTATCTCGATATTCAGTTTAAATCAGGACAAAGCATGAATCACCTTGTCACCGTTGTATCATAACTCCCAGACACAGTTTAATAGTTAATAACCGATCCTCCCTGAGTACATTATGCATTTTATGAAGCAGCACTAATGTGTGTGTATCACCGTGGAAACCAGACAGGGGGCCCTCCCCCTTTCAGAAGAGTCCTTTAGCAAGCAGGCTGTTTTACTGCTTTCTCACTCAGCCCAAGCCCAGACTGCAAGCTGCACTACGCGTACCGAACCCACCAATGACAGACTTTCTCCCCCAGACATAGAGGAATGATGACATTGTGTAGTGAAATCACGGGGGAGTCGATGAGTTGGATCTCAAAGAATGTGTTTTACTCCCTCCTTGCTCAAGACATTATGACATCAATCAATTTGAATTTCTATTTCTCCATTTGGACAACCACAGTTTTGCAATAAGATTTTTAAAAATGGCACCTTTCGATTGGACTCATCTCTAGAGAATAGATAACTATGAACAATACAAGAAAGCTCTTGAAATACTAACTAAAATACTACGTTTGGGTACATGGTGCTTCTTGGGTTGCCATAGCAGCCTGTAATTGACGTTATATATTTGATAGCCTTATCTCTGACATCATTCCCTCTTTCACGCCCTTTAGCTAATTAAAAATCCCATTAAAATGATGTTGCTGCGAGTCACTTAAAAACGTATCCTGTCAATGTTACTCACGGTGCATGGAATCTATTCTATCTAACCATTGTGTAAGAATTGTGTTTAGTCATCCCAACATACAAACAAAGATGGCCGCTTGACTGGCTGACTGGTTAAGAACCTGTGATTTAGTACTACATTATCCTGTTTCCCTCAGACCTTTTCCTCCGGAAAATGTAATTGTGGGGAGGCCAGTCAAGGGCCCGGCCATCTTGAAGGGCCTCCCTCCCTCCGTATGGTCCTTTAAGGATCTAATAAAGGGCTGTTTTTATGGAGAGGTAGCCGACCCAGCTCCTTCATCTCTCTATTGGAGGAGACAGTATACCAATTCAAGGCAACATTAATTTTATATCTCAGTCTGACTGGCTGGGTAATCGACCCAGCAGCCATAACCGACCATGCTGCCGTAAAATAACGGCAACAATGTTTTAATACCTAACCCCCATACGCCCTCACTGTCTGTGTGCCAGCAACAGGATTCATCTACCTACCCTACCTGGGTTGTCAGATTGTTTTACCAAAGGTCATAGAGTTATTTGGGGGACTATTGACTGGTCTGCGCATTTATTTGTGTGTGTGTGTGTGTGTGTGTGTGTGTGTGTGTGTGTGTGTGTGTGTGTGTGTGTGTGTGTGTGTGTGTGTGTGTGTGTGTGTGTGTGTGTGTGTGTGTGTGTGTGTGTGTGTGTGTGTGTGTGTGTGTGTGTGTGTGTGTGTGTGTGTGTGTGTGTGTGTGTGATTTTAAATGATTTCATTATTAGCCAGTTTATAACATAGTTAACTCCTTTGTGATTGAGCAGATCAATTGGAGACTAATCATTATTGTCAGTTCTACAGTTATAACATTAATATGTGTCATGCTTAGAGTATGATGTCACTCTCTTTGGACTGGTGGACTCTTTCAGACTGGGTTTGTTTTTGCATAGAACCTCGATGAAGCAATCAACATGATAGAAGTTATCTGAGTGATGTCATCGTAGTTATTTATGTGTCTATTAGTTAGAAAATGTATTTTTAGGCTGATGAAGTAGAGCTGACATTCTGACTTATATGTGTACAGTTCCAAAAGGGTTCTTCGGCTGTCCCCATAAGAGAACCCTTTTGGGTTCCATGTAGAACCATCCGTGGAAAGGGTTCTACATGGAACCCAAAAGGGTTCTTCAAAGGTTTCTCCAATGGGGACAGCCAAAGAACCATTTTAGGTTCTCGATAGCACCTTTTTCTTCGAAGAGTGTAGAAAGATCCTACATTTATTAGATATGTGCTAAATATTCATGTTGATCTTTCATGTTATACCTCTCCCTACTCTTTTATGGATATATATATATATATTTTAATAGTACTGAAAACTACTTTTACCCTTCCTTGCTCTCATGTTTTCCTTTCATTCTATCTTCCCTCCCTCCTTCTCTCCTTCTCTCCTTCCCTCTCTGGAAGTGTCTCACATGTTGCTGTTTTCATTGTTTCCAGTCCTTGGGAAAAGGGTGATTTTTAGAGCAAATGATATGGGTGCATTCCACCTCATATATATGTCAGACATTTCATCAGGAGAGCACTTTCAGGGGGAGGTGGTAAGCGGCCTTGACATCAGCTGCAGCCCACCGCCTCACAGCACTAATCCAACCTCTCTGAGTGTGGCTGGTGAACACACACCTGCACACAAGCAGGCAGACACACACACACACACACACACACACACACACACACACACACACACACACACACACACACACACACACACACACACACACACACACACACACACACACACACACACACACACACACACACACACACACACACACACACACACACACACACACACACACACACACACACACACACACACACACACACACGCAGAGAGAGGCACACAGAGAGGCACACAGGCAGATACACACTGTCTTTCTGAACCTGGATAACACACTTACACAGTGGGGTGCTCTGGGGGAAAGGAAAAAAAGGACCTTAAAACGACCTGTTTCTTTATGACTTATGGATTGTGTGGGTGTGGGTGGTGGTGTTTCTCATTTTCCTAACGTAACACTCCAGATAGATGTACCGCGTCTCGATTATGGAGTTGCGTTCATCTTTACAACGTTTACAGGGAGTTTGTCATGACATGGAGGAGTTCGAGTTGTTGGGAATGTTGATTAGGTTAACGCTGGTGATTTATCATAGGAATAGCCTGAGTCGGTTCTCCAGTCAGGCAGTCAGTCAGGGCAGTACTGTGCTGAGCTGGTTGAGAAAGACATATTTTGTCTTGAGGAAACCAGGTTTATTGGTTGATGAAACCTCAGAGAGCCAGCTGTTTCCAACCACTGCCACGCCCTGGACATTTGTGTTCAGTTCAGTATATTATAGATGACCACGTACCCCGCTGCATTTTGGTCTGACGATTCCTCTTCTTCCGACGAAAGCCGTGACAGAACCACCCACCACCAACGGACCAAGCAGCGTGGTAAAAAGGAGGGATGGAGAGGGGAGGACATTCTGGATGGGAAGGGATCCTATACATGGGAGGAGATCCTGGCTGGAAGGGATCGCCTCCCTTGGGAACAGGTGGAGGCAGCCAGGAGAGCGGAGGCAGCAGGAAAAGGGAACCAGCGTTATGAGGGAACACGGCTTGCAAGGAAGCCCGAGAGGCAGCCCCCCCAAAATAAAATTGGGGGTGCACACTGGGAGTGTGGCGGAGTCAGGTTGGAGACCTGAGCCCACTCCCCGTGCTTACCGGGGCGAGCAGGTGACAGGTCAGACCCCGTGCTAAGGGGTGATGCGCACTGTGTCTCGGCCGAGTATTCACAGGTAGGTGTGCTCGGTGCCAGCCAGAACGGGGGAGGCACCAGAGCCGCCCGTCAGTCCGGGGGCGCCAGAGCCGCCCGTCAGTCCGGAGGCTCCAGAGCTGCCCTTCAGTCCAGAGGCGCCAGAGCCGCCCGTCACTACTGAGCTGCCAGGGCCGCCTTTCGCTCTGGTGCTGCCCGAGCCATCAGTAGGGATTTTTCAATGAGGTGTTTGATGTCATTCAACGACAGACGGCTAGTTTTCATGCACATGTTTTCACTTGATAAATATTGTACAAAACATGTCAAATTGAGCAACTAAGTCCCCCTCGGCAAAAATGTACAAAAAAATCATTACAGATTTCTGGAGTTATCTTAGATCTATTTCGAGGAAGTGTACTTGTTGCTACAGTGTCTCAAGAGGGACAAACCGTAATATTGCCGCTTTTGTCGTGTTTTTGAAGCAAAGGTATCTTAAGAGAGCATGCTAGCTCGCCTAGCCAAGTTCTAGCCAAGTTCTGCTAGGGAGGCTCATGATGACAACACTGTTTGGTGGCAGTACGATCACGTCATCGCACATCCACACATGAACGCGAATGATTACACACCAGAAGAAAACAAACTGATAAGGAGAGATAAAGACAGTGAGCGAAGTGAGAGAACTTTGTCTCTGCTTCCATTCTCCCTAAAAGTCTGTGCTAACAAAACTGCTACTTTTACATTCAACTGTTTGGGTGTTATGTTGGAAAAAATAGGTCTGCAACAAGAGAGCTCACTTCTTCCACTTGTAAACATCACTACGCCATTGAGATGAAAAGACAATACTACTAATGGGAAAAGGTTTCTCTTTGCCACGTTGTTACTGTAAATGTGCAGTACTTTTCCGGTCACTGTCTGGTGTTACACAGCGTCTGTATCTATATCTGAGCTAGGACCACAAGCATTTCGCTACACCCGCAATAACATCTGTGTATGTGACCAATAATTTTTTTTTTTTCATATCTATGTTCTATTATGGGTTCATGAACTAATAGGTCAAATGTTCTGATCCGACCTTCAACGTAGATTTGAGTGGTCATTATAGCCTCAAATCCAGGAAATCTCTGCTCTGAGCCTCGGACTAAAGTGGCAACAGTGTTTGGAATTCTGGGTATATATGACTAAGCAACATGTACAGTGGCTTGCGAAAGTATTCACCCCCCTTGGCATTTAACTTTTTCTTTGCCTTACAACCTGGAATTTAAATATATTTTGTTGTGGGTTTGTATCATTTGATTTACATAACATGCCTACCACTTTGAAGATGAGAAATATTTTTTATTGTCAAACAAACAAGAAATAAGACAAAAAACTGAGAACTTGAGCGTGCACAACTATTCACCACCCCAAAGTCAATACTTTGTAGAGCCAGCTTTTTCAGCAATTACAGCTGCAAGTCTCTTGGGGTATGTCTCTATAAGCTTGGCACATCTAGCCACTGGGATTTTTCCCCATTCTTCAACGCAAAACTGCTCCAGCTCCTTCAAGTTGCATGGGTTCTGCTGGTGTACAGCAATCTTTAAGTCATACCACAGATTCTCAATTGGATTGAGGTCTGGGCTTTGACTAGGCCATTCCAAGACTTTTAAATGTTTCCACTTAAACCACTCAAGTGTTGCTTTAGCAGTATGCTTAGGGTCATTATCCTGCTGGAAGGTGAATCTCTGTCCCAGTCTCAAATCTCTAGAAGACTGAAACAGGTTTCCCTCAAGAATTTCCCTGTATTTAGCGCCAACCATCAATCCTTTAAATTTGACCATTTTCCCAGTCTCTGCCAATGAAAAATATCCCCACAGCATGATGCTGTCACCACCATGCTTCACTGTGGGGATGGTCTTCTCGGGGTGATGGAGGTGTTGGGTTTGTGCCAGACATAGCATTTCCCAGACATAGCCATTTTAGTCTCATCTGACCATAGTACCTTCTTCCATATGTTTCAGGAGTATCCCACATGCCTTTTGGCGAACACCAAACGTGGTTGCTTATTTTTTTTAAGCAATGGTTTCTTCAGGCCACTCTTCCATAAAGCCCATCTCTGTGGAGTGTACGGGTTAAAGTGGTCCAATAGACAGATACTCCAATCTTCACTGTGGAGCTTTTGCAGCTCATTCAGGGTTATCTTTGGTCTCTTTGTTGCCTCTCTGATTAATGCCCTCCATGCCTGGTCTGTGAGTTTTGGTGAGTGGCCCTCTCTTGGCAGGTTTGTTGTGGTGCCATATTATTTCATTTTTTAAATAATGGATTTAATGGTGCTCCGTGGGATGTTCAAAGTTTCAGATATTTCTTTATAACTCAACCCTGATCTGTACTTCTCCACAACTTTGTGCCAGACCTGTTTGGAAAGCTCCTTGGTTCTTCATGGTGCCGTTTGCTTGGTGGTGCCGTTTGCTTAGTGGTGTTGCAGACTCTGAGGCCTTTCAGAACAGGTGTATATATACTTGGATCATGTGACACTTAGATTGCACACAGGTGGACTTTATTTAACTAATTATGTGACTTCTGAAGGTAATTGGTTGCACCATATCTTATTTAGGGGCTTCATAGCAAAGTGAATACATACATATGCACGCATCACTTTTCCATTTTTATATATATATATTTTTTTCATTTCACTTCACAAATTTGGACTATTTTGCATATGTTAATTTTCATGAAATCCAAATAAAAATCTATTTAAATTACAAAATAGGAAAAATGCCAAGGGGGATGAATACTTTTGCATAACTCTGCATTGAAGCATTTATTTTTTATTATTGATTTTTTTAAAACAAGATAGTATGAATTTGCTCTCTGAAAATAGTGTTGTATTTGATATGCATTATAATAAAATCAGAATAATGCCAAAGGTTGTTGTAGAATGCATTTTAAGATCAACACTATTGTTATTCACTTGGACCTAAGGTGTGTGAGTGCTGAGCTTTATAGTCAGCTGGACTACAGTGTTAACCCTCAGGCTTTCTGTCTCTGTCTCTGTCTCTCTGTTAAACCAGTGGAAGTGCTACAGGCCATGGATCCATTTAAGCCTCATAGCAGCAACAGCTTCCCCATCACGTACATGTGCAGACACACACACACAAACACACACACACACACTCACCTGCCAACCGCAGGGCCATCATCCACATCCTCAGCTGCTTGGCTTGTGCATCCCCAGTTGCCATGGCAACACGTGTGTGTTTGTGTGTGCTTGTGTGTGCTTGTGTGTGTGTGTTCACCAGGTGACGGAACACAACAGGTGCCTGAACAACAATAATGCTGAACAATAATGAGATTTCTCTGATGCTATCTGTCCTATCGCTTTCTGACCTTTGACTCTTGAGACATTCTCTTCACTATCTCTCCATCTCTCTGCTCTCCTCTTCTCTGTGTCTCCTAAAAGACCCTTCCTCCCTCCCTCCCTCCGCTGTAGCTCTTAACCTTATCTCCCATCATGTTTGCATGTGATTTTAGGTAATGCAGTTTCTGGGTCCTCAGCTCGCTGGACGACATGTGCAGTGACTACAGTACTTGTCCCGGTGCAGTCCATTTTGTGTTCTCACTGTCTCGGGGGAGGGTTCTGACTGAGTTTGCTGAACCAATTAACTTATCATTAGTTACTCTTAAACCAGATTGAGAGACAGAGAGAGAGAGAGGAGAGAGAGTCTTTATGGCCAGGGGGAAGCAGCCCAATGGTCTGTTAGAGGTCTTTGTTCATGGGGCATTAACCCTGTGACACATTGGCCATAACCACAGCTAATTGAGTGTACTTGAGTGAATGGCAGAGTCGCTCGACCCTATTAGCAAGTTGATATGGTACCTGTGTAGCATGAATGGCCAAGCAGCGACCCTATTAGCAAGTTGACACGGTCGGTTCCTATGTAGCCTACAACTTAACTGTGACCTCAGTAACCTAGGCTGCATCTGAAATGGCACCCTATTCCCTATACAGTGCACTACGTGTGACCAGTGCTCTGGTCAAAAGCTGTAGTTAGTTCAACTGCTGAACAGCTTTGTAAAACATTGGGGATTCATGCTCTTTGGCTTTCCAAAGAAACTGCTAAGAAACTCTTGGCTGGGTTTAGTGTCCATCTGATGTGTTCATAGGCATACCATACACTACTTCATACCATACACTACTTCATACCATACACTACTTCATACCATACACTACTTCATACCATACACTACTTCATACCATACACTACTTCATACCATACACTACTTCATACCATACACTACTTCATACCATACACTACTTCATACCATACACTACTTCATACCATACACTACTTCATACCATACACTACTTCATACCATACACTACTTCATACCATACACTACTTCATACCATACACTACTTCATACCATACGCTACTTCATACCATACGCTACTTCATACCATACGCTACTTCATACCATACACTACTTCATACCATACACTACTTCATACCATACACTACTTCATATCATACACTACTTCATACCATACACTACTTCATACCATACACTACTTCATACCATACACTACTTCATACCATACGCTACTTCATACCATACACTACTTCATACCATACACTACTTCATACCATACACTACTTCATACCATACACTACTTCATACCATACGCTACTTCATACCATACACTACTTCAACTGATCCCCTCCAACACATTAAACATCACTTAACTAGTCATATCAACCACAAACACTGTGGTCGGTCTAGTTGGGGGGGGGGGGGGGTTAACATTCTTGGTTCAAGTGCAGAAAAGAGGGGAAGTATGCTAGTGGAAAGAGAGAGAGCGAGAGACGGAGAGGGAGATTTCCCTCAGATTACACAGATACACAAAGAATTCGAAAAAAAACCAATTTTGATAAGCTCCCATATCTACTGGGTGAAATACCACAGTGTGCCATCACAGCAGCCAGATTTGTGACCTGTTGCCACAAGAAAAGTTCAACCAGTGAAGAACAAACACCATTGTAAACCCATATTTATGTTGATTTATTTCCCCTTTTGTACTTGAACTATTTGCACATAATATGATGTTTTTATTCTTTTTGAACTTTTGTGAGTGTAATGTTTACTGTTAATTTGTATTGTTTATTTCACTCTTGCTTATTATCTAGTTCACTTACTTTGGCAATGTTAACACGTTTCCCATGCCAATAAAGCCCTTAAAGTGAAATTGAATTGAGAAGGAGGGGATGGAGTGAGAGAGAGAGAGAGAGAGAGAGAGAGAGAGAGAGAGAGAGAGAGAGAGAGAGAGAGAGAGAGAGAGAGAGAGAGAGAGAGAGAGAGGAGAGAGAGAGAGAGAGAGACAGACAGACAGAGGGAGAGAGTGAGAGAGAGAGAGAGAGAGAGAGAGAGAGAGAGAGAGAGAGAGAGAGAGAGAGAGAGAGAGAGAGAGAGAGAGAGAGAGAGAGAGAGAGAGAGAGAGAGAGAGAGAGAGAGAGAGAGAGGGAGGGAGAGAGAGAGACAGACAGAGGGAGAGAGAGTGAGAGAGAGGAGAGAGAGATAAAGAGAGGGAGAGAGAGAGCGAAAGAAAGGGAGAGAGGGAGGGTGAGAAAGAGGGAGAGGTAGGAAGAGAGAGAGACAGACAGACAGAGGGAGAGAGAGTGAGAGAGAGAGAGAGAGAGAGAGAGAGAGAGAGAGAGAGAGAGAGAGAGAGAGAGAGAGGGGGGGGAGATAAAGATAGGGAAAGAGAGAGAAAGAAAGGGGGAGACAGAGGGAGAGAAAGTGGGAGAGAGAGAGAGGAGAGAGAAAGAGAGAGAGAGATAAAGATAGGGAGAGAGAGAAATAAAGGGGGAGACAGAGGGAGAGAAAGAGGGAGAGAGAGAGAGGAGAGAGAGAGGAGAGAGAAAGAGAGAGAGAGATAGAGAGAGGGAGAGAGAGAGAGGAGAGAGAAAGAGAGAGAGAGATAGAGAGAGAGATAAAGAGAGAGAGAGAGAGAGAGAGAGAGGAGAGAGAGAGGAGAGAGAAAGAGAGAGAGAGAGATAAAGAGAGGGAGAGAGAGAGAAAGAAAGGGGGAGACAGAGGGAGAGAAAGAGGGAGAGCGAGAGAGGAGAGAAAGAGAAGAGAGAGAAAGAGAGAGAGAGGAGAGAGAAAGAGAGCGAGAGAGATAAAGATAGGGAGAGAGAGAGACAGGAAGGTGGAGACAGAGGGAGAGGGAGTGAGAGAGAATAAGAACGAGATCACAGTATGAGAGAAGGAATAGAGAGAGCAGCAGCATGTCAGACAGACTTAGATGAGGGCTGTTAAGGGAGTAAACAGTGTTTGGGGGCAGCTGGCAGAATATCAGAGAAGTCTCCCCAGAACAGAACAGAGACTCAAATGTATTACCTTGTCCTGGTTCAGCCCAGCGGACTTCATCAGAGCAACTAAAGAGCCCCTTTTATTATATGTTCCAGGAACAACAGCATTGTCTTAATGGCCTTGTTTTCTAATGTTCTAGCTTAGAAAGCGGATAAACACAGACATCAATAACAGGGCCCATAGTTGAGGTTGGCCAAAAATGGCGAATTGGAGTCGGGGTGAGGGGCTGTGTATGTATGTGTGTGTGTGTGCATGGATGCTGTTTTGGTTGGAGGTTATTTTGCTACCCTGTTCGATCTCAATATGTGTGGCTATTTTCTTTATAGCTACTTTAAGCTATTTTAATCTTTGTCAGAATTTTCATTTTTTTGTCTGCTATTTATATCCATCTGAGTAGACCGGTTGATGTGCTGCATCTTAAAATAGATGCCTGTCAGTGTTGTAATTACAGCCCACAGGAGGTATCGTTTGACAAGGCACAAGGCAGGGGTTAGAGGTCGCGCCCTGTCTGCCTCCCTGTTTTCAGACCTCGCCAGAAGGTCACTGACCCCTCTGAACCCTTACACACTCCCTTTTAACCCACTAGGGTTAAAGACACAACAACAACATGTCAACAACCACAGTGACAGTCAAAACAAGCAACTAACAATATGTTCTTATCACTTTTATTTAGAATAGTATGACGACTGATGTTTTACTCTTGTAAAGGTCTCATGTCTGTCCTCCCTCCCATGGAGGTGACTGATTGGTCATTGTGATAAAGAGCCTCAAGCAAATTAAGCCACAGGAGACCAGAGTTCCACTCCTTCCATGTAATTGATCATTTGTCTCTCTGAGGGCCCATCTTTACGCTATGTGTGTATTTTTAAAACTGATGGATGGGTCTAACTGTCTAGGTGTGTGTGTGTGTGTGTGTGTGTGTGTGTGTGTGTGTGTGTGTGTGTGTGTGTGTGTGTGTGTGTGTGTGTGTGTGTGTGTGTGTGTGTGTGTGTGTGTGTGTGTGTGTGTGTGTGTGTGTGTGTGTGCTAGTGAGTGAGTGAGTGAGTGAGTGAGTGAGTGAGTGAGTGAGTGAGTGAGTGAGTGAGTGAGTGAGTGAGTGAGTGAGTGAGTGAGTGAGTGAGCAGTTCGTGTTTGTTTCTAGCTGGCCCAGACCGTAAAGACATAAGTGTCAGGGAAGCCAAAAACGTTTAAGTGTTAACCGTGACTTCATTTACATTAGTGAGTAGTGAGTAAAAGTGAGGGTTGGATCCCCATGGGGGTTGGATCCCCACAAGCGTTGGATCCCCACAAGCGTTAGATCCCCACGAGGGTTGGATCCCCACAAGGGTTGGATCCCCACGAGGGTTGGATCCCCACGAGGGTTGGATCCCCATGAGGGTTGGATCCCCACAAGCGCTGGATCCCCACAAGCGTTAGATCCCCACGGGGGTTGGATCCCCACGAGGGTTGGATCCCCACGAGGGTTGGATCCCCACGAGGGTGGATCCCCACGAGGGTTGGATCCCCACAAGCGTTGGATCCCCACGAGGGTTGGATCCCCATGAGGGTTGGATCCCCACAAGCGTTGGATCCCCACAAGCGTTAGATCCCCACGGGGGTTGGATCCCCACGAGGTTTGGATCCCCACAAGCGTTGGATCCCCACGAGGGTTGGATCCCCACGGGTTTAGATCCTCACGGGGGTTGGATCCCCACAAGCGTTGGATCCCCACAAGCGTTGGATCCCCACAAGGGTTGGATCCCCATGAGGGTTGGATCCCCATGAGGGTTGGATCCCCACAAGCGTTGGATCCCCACAAGCGTTAGATCCCCACGGGGGTTGGATCCCCACGAGGTTTGGATCCCCACAAGCGTTGGATCCCCACGAGGGTTGGATCCCCACGGGTTTAGATCCTCACGGGGGTTGGATCCCCACAAGCGTTGGATCCCCACAAGCGTTGGATCCCCACAAGCGTTGGATCCCCACAAGCGTTGGATCCCCACAAGGGTTGGATCCCCATGAGGGTTGGATCCCCATGAGGGTTGGATCCCCACAAGCGTTGGATCCCCACAAGCGTTGGATCCCCACAAGCGTTGGATCCCCACAAGGGTTGGATCCCCATGAGGGTTGGATCCCCATGAGGGTTGGATCCCCACAAGCGTTGGATCCCCACAAGCGTTGGATCCCCACAAGCGTTGGATCCCCACAAGGGTTGGATCCCCATGAGCGTTGGATCCCCACAAGCGTTGGATCCCATGGGAGTATCTGACCTGAATTCAAATGGTAAAGATCTTTAGTCTTTTGGACTATTTTATTAGTTCCAGTGCCAAGCAAATTCATTCAAGAACAGGTAAAGTAATTGAATGATTTATAAAAACAGCCAAAAGTCAGTTTAATTTTCTATGTGTTATCACTGTGCTTTCTACCATCTAAACACACAACCAAATTCAGACATTTTGTTTATTTGTACAACAGATTGTGTTGTCACTGTACTTCATCTAATAGCAGAACCAAATGACCTGGATTGCAGTTGAGAATACATTCTAAGTACATGGTGCACGTGATCAATGCTGTTCGATATTCTGCACAGATGATTACAGCAATTGTGAAGATCTCCACAGACCTGCGTCGACCTATGTATGCTATAGTATCTTGAACATCCACTCTTTCTATGATTACATAAGAATACATTTATAGTTACAGTGACCTCAAAATGTGGCCATGATTTAGTTACTCATTTTAATGTTGAATGTTACATTAGGCTATTTAGTGTACACATAACATGCACACACATTTATACTGACTCCACACACACACACACACACACACACACACACACACACACACACACACACACACACACACACACACACACACACACACACACACACACACACACACACACACACACACACACACACACACACACACACACACACACACACACACACACACACACACACACATATACAATCATCAGTTATGATGCTGCTACTCTATGTATCATATATCCTGATGCCTAGTCACCTTACCCCTACACATATCTACCTCTTTCACTCCAGTATCCCTGCACATTGTAAATATGGTACTGGAACTAACCTGGTGCATAGCTTCTTACTTTCTCTTGTTCTTACTTCGTATTTTGATTTCTCGTGTGTTTTTGTCCTCATGCTATTTTAGCGCTACACTGATATTGATTAGTGCTTTGTTGGGTTTGGAGCAAGAAAAGCATTTCACTGTACTTGGCATTAAATCTTGAAACCTGAAACTTAGTTAATACACCAATAAGACAGTTCCAAACCCCTCTGCCAATAACAGCTAGTCCCAACTCCCAGACAGTCCTACCACAATTATCGCTTGAGAAATGGTTCTTTGCTAAGAAGCTATTTTGATTTATTTTTGACCATTTCAAAAAACTATCACAGTGAGGTACTCAATCGTGACCCAGAAAGGATTTGATTTTGAGATAAAAAAATGGCTCCATTGGACCTTTAGCTTTTGGTTGGGATGGAGACGTGAATGCAACATATCAATTATTACTTTGTAGACAAACTGAAGTGAAAGCCAGACTAAATGAGTGGCAGAAGGAACTACCCAGGCAGGAGATACATCTCCTTCAAATGTTGACACAATTCAATATCACAAAATATAACTACATTTCAAATCGACCAAAGCTTTAATTTGCTTTTATCAACCACACTTAATTTGCTCTGTTAAACCTACCATTTGGAATGACTTCAATAGCAAATCTCATTTGTTGGAGAAGTGACGATCTCTCAACAATCATTCTCACAATAGCACTATATAATAGTCAGGGATGAATAACATAGCTAAGCAGGACTGGTTAAAACCCTGGATGGGAGACCAAATGGTAGCTGTAGATAGATACATTGTCCAGTAGGAGGTACTACACAGCCTATAGTTTTTTTGTGTGATATATAACGTTGAAGAGCGTACGTTGTTTTAAAGGTTCTGATTCAACATATTTTCTACAATGTTTGTCTATGTTGACATTTGGTTACCATGATGACATAATCCTGTGGTTGAAATTTCACCCTCAAAACAATAGTTTACGTTGATTTGGATACATTTTTTATCCAAACTGTTTTCCATGTTGATTCCACATCACAATATGTTAACAAATGACTTTGAAACCACGTTGATTCAACCAGTTTGTGCCCTGTGGGTATTTCAACCTGCAGGGAGAATTCAGAAAATAGTAAGATGGAAGAAAGATAGTAGTGAAAAAGCAGATAAAATCACAATTTAAAGAAACGCCAACAACCAAACAAACCATGCATTCCCTTTCTGAGGTAAAGAGCCAGACGTCTATCACTGTCACAACTCCCAGTTGTAATATAATTGAACGATCTGCGAACATATGTTACCCAGCATGCCCCATGTAGGGGCTGACCTCTGACCCCTGGAGGCCTTGAAGAAGATAGCGGAGGTCACGGGAGCTGGAACTGCTGAGAGGTGGGGGGGAAACAGGTGAAAGGGGTCTAACCTGTCATCACATCACAGTCCATTCCTTAAGCACACACACGCCCACACGCACACACATGCACACACGCGCACGCACGCACGCACGCACGCACACACACACACACACACACACACACACACACACACACACACACACACACACACACACACACACACACACACACACACACACACACACACACACGATGTGGGACAGAGGGCCAGGACTGCATCCAGGTTCAGTGGTTCTGAGTGGGAGCGAGAGGAGAGGAGACTAGAGTTAACATGGATCAGACTGACAACCATGTTGTGGTTACCCATGTTTCCCATGTCATAGATTCCATCTGGCTGTGCAGGAAAGGTAGGTATTCTACTTTTTATTTTACTATGGTAATTATGATGATTTAGTGCCCAACAACAATCCATAGTATAGAATGAGGGGGATTGTAGTATTATTTGACCCTGCTGGTCATCTATGAACATTTGAAAATCTTGGCCATGTTCTGTTATAATATCCACCTGGCACAGCCAGAAGAGGACTGGCCATCCCTCATAGCCTGGTTCCTCTCTAGGTTTCTTCCTTGCCTCTGGCCTTTCTAGGGAGTTTTTCCTAGCCACCGTGCTTCTACACCTGTATTGCTTGCTGTTTGGGGTTTTAGGCTGGGTTTTAGCACTTTGTGACATCAGCTGATGTAAGAAGGGCTTTATAAATACATTTGATTGATTGATTGATTCTGTAGTTGAAGGATTTGCATCCTTTCCTCTGTGGATTGAGAGAAGAGACTACGCAATAGTTTAATCCAGTTCAGTTATAAATCATTGGCATTGTTTCATCCGTTTCCCTTCATCGAGTCAGTTGACCTTATAAATGTGTGTTCTGTTCACAATGAGTAGATATGAGTCCAGTTAAAACGAGGCCAAGTGGATTTAACACCAACATTAGCGCTCAGCTACCAGGATGTTTTCATTAAACTAACTCCCTGCCCCGCTTCAGGATATCTTCAGGGATATTCAGTTGGATTCCTAAGCAAGAAGTCAAAGATATAAATGGCTGTTATAAAGTCAAACAAGGCCAATATGGCTGGCACAAGCCTCTTATTAGAACCCCCTGGATTGGTCCATTCTTCTTCGTCTTCTTCTTCGTCTTCTTCACACTTCAAGAAACATCAGTTCATCACTCCCCAGATTAGCAACATAGCTAGCGTTCCTCCAGGCGGTTTATTGAGGCATGTGATGCTGAGGCAATTGTATTATTGCCGAGGATTGGGAGTAAATTAGTTCCAACTGGAGGTCAGACTGACCATTATAGATAAGGCATCTGGATCCAGAGGTTGTTCACCCAGGGAGGGGTAGGGAGGGAACCATCTTGCCCACTGTCGTAGCCCCCTGCCCTCCTTTGATGTTGCAGTGATTTAAGGTTTAGTGAGGGGGTCCTGGGTCCTGCAACATAACTTCATTGATCTCTGAGCGTATCCACAGACTTATAGCGTTATAGATATCTCCAGACCACACTTTGTTGTACATAGGCAGGCAATTGATCCTGTTTTTATCTTAACCACCCCATAACCCCAGCCCCATCCCCATCCCCAGCCCCAGCTCTATGACCCAAGCCCAGCCAGCGAAACAAATGGTGGATCCCCCTGACCCAGACATCTGGCCTGGCTAAAACCTGGCTGCTCCTCTAGCCCTTTGCCCCAGCCCCTGAGCCTCCAGGAGTGAAATAGTGGGTGAGAAAAAAAGAATAGCCTTCTTTCATGTCCCGTAAGGGAATGTTACAAACTTTAGCCGGGTACCCCCCCCCAGCCCCCATTCACCCAAACAAGGATGCCATGCCATAGTGAGTCAGCTTTAATGGGGGGATAATATAGTGGTGCACTTAGATGTTGTCATAACCCCAGGAATACCCCGACCGCCGCATGAGGACAAGTGTGTGTGTGTGTGGACAACTCCCATCTTATCGACCTCCAGCCGGAGGTGTCCGGTTGCTCGTTATGTGGATCCAATCTGGTTGGCTCACACGAGCAATCTGTTTGATCACAGCAGTGAAAAGTATGATAATCACTGGAGGTTGTGTAGAAGGTCTGGTACAGAAAGAGCTGGTTGGGGAAATATGAAGCACAAAACTACACACACACACACACACACACACACACACACACACACACACACACACACACACACACACACACACACACACACACACACACACACACACACACACACACACACACACACACACACACACACACACACACACACACACACACACACACACACACACACACACACACACACTGCCAGCCCCACTATATTTGTTCAGATGTGTAAAGTTATTCTTCTATATGAGGAAGAATAATACGGACTTGTTTAGCCCCCAGTCTGACACATTGCAGCTTTGCTTATAAATTCTCCAGTAGGAGAATTATTGCTCCTGAATGGCTCATCAGTTTCTGTCAGATCAGTGCAACAGAAGGAAACTGCAATCTACTATAAGAATATTTTTTGACATGTTGAAAATTACAGCCATTAGAATTTCCCACTTCCAAAATTGGCACAGTTCACTAAAAAGCACTCAATTGATATTATCAGTAGTACATTTATTTTCCAGATGAAACATCTCTCAAATAATCTCAGAAAAGTGTTTGTTTATGTTATTTGTTGAATACAGAGAGCCTCCAGCTGTCAAAACCACTTGTCTAGACGAGTCGCTCTTGAACATTAAAAACTATTTAACTCACTCTACAGGTCAAGGAGGCCCTCCCATCGTGTTGTGACTCCGTCCATTAAGCTTTCACGCCTTCACAACACGGCATTACCGTTATGAAATTATATGTTCATACAATAATTGAATTATAAACTCAGTTTGTGATGCAAAGTCCTCCTAATTCCCCTTGAGCTCAGATGTTCCCCCTGTAATGACAACACCAGTGGCGGTGGTGGTTTGTCACGGACAAATTGAAACGGGTGGCTATTTCATCAAATTGGTTATAATTGTGGGAAAACATAAACTGGCCATGACCGGATGATCACAGAGAAAAAGGGTGTGTGTGCGTGTGTGAGAGTGTGTGTCACAGGAGGCTGGTGGCACCTTAATTGGGGAGAAGGGGCTCGTGGTAATGGCTGGAGCGGAATAGGTGGAATGGTGTCAAATAGAATAAACATGGTTTCTATGTGCTTTATGCCATTCCATTTGCTTCCAGCCATTATTGTGAGCCGTCCTCCCCTCAGCAGCCTCCACTGGTGTGTGTGTGTGTGCGTGTGTGAGAGTGTGTGTCACAGGAGGCTGGTGGCACCTTAATTGGGGAGAAGGGGCTCGTGGTAATGGCTGGAGCGGAATAGGTGGAATGGTGTCAAATAGAATAAACATGGTTTCTATGTGCTTTATGCCATTCCATTTGCTTCCAGCCATTATTGTGAGCCGTCCTCCCCTCAGCAGCCTCCACTGGTGTGTGTGTGTGTGTTTGTGTGTTTGTGTGTGTGCGTATGTGTTTGTGTATCGTGTGTGCATGCTTGTGTGTGTGCTTGCGTGCTCAAGTGTGTGTGGAAACATTTGCAGGCCGATGGAATTTGATGTGGAAACAAGATGGTGCACTTCCTGTTGTTTTCTTTCTATGGGCAGAGAGAGACATTGAGGAGGGATGATGATGCTAACGCTGACAGCGCCGTCACTACTACTGTCTATTAGCAGTGTTTTGGTAACTCTAGTAGACGGACGGCGTTACGTTGTTCAGGATGCCGGTGTGAGTGTATGTGTTTGCAATATGACAGTCCAACCAGAGTGTTTTTTCACTTTCCTACTCTCTTGCACATTCTTATGGAGCAAAAGGTTCTTTCTGAAGGCATTGCTGAAGCAACAAGTGTGCATCA
Organism: Oncorhynchus gorbuscha; assembly: GCF_021184085.1. Taxonomy (NCBI): domain Eukaryota; kingdom Metazoa; phylum Chordata; class Actinopteri; order Salmoniformes; family Salmonidae; genus Oncorhynchus; species Oncorhynchus gorbuscha. The sequence continues at coordinate 54,823,563 of NC_060189.1, read as the reverse complement.
AACGTGACTCTCTTTCATATTCATATTCTCTCTCTCTCTCTCTCTCTCTCTCTCTCTCTCTCTCTCTCTCTCTCTCTCTCTCTCTCTCTCTCTCTCTCTCTCTCTCTATATATATATATATATATATATATATATATATATTTCTAGCAGTGGTGATATTTGACTCTGCAGAGGCAATCCCTCATCTTACATGGGCTCCAGCTATAGCATAAGGGGTATTAGCCTTTAAGTGTGAAGGCAATCCGGCGTCTCATAGAGATTTGGTTGGATTTAGCAGGGCCACTTTCGGGCAAGCATCCAGGGGAGTCACCGTGACTGCTATTGAAACCAGGGGAGTCACCGTGACTGCTATTGAAACCAGGGGAGTCACCGTGACTGCTATTGAAACCAGGGGAGTCACCGTGACTGCTATTGAAACCAGGGGAGTCACCGTGACTGCTATTGAAACCAGGGGAGTCACCGTGACTGCTATTGAAACCAGGGGAGTCACCGTGACTGCTATTGAAACCAGGGGAGTCACCGTGACTGCTATTGAAACCAGGGGAGTCACCGTGACTGCTATTGAAACCAGGGGAGTCACCGTGACTGCTATTGAAACCAGGGGAGGCACCGTGACTGCTATTGAAACCAGGGGAGGCCCCGTGACTGCTATTGAAACCAGGGGAGGCACCGTGACTGCTATTGAAACCAGGGGAGTCACCGTGACTGCTATTGAAACCAGGGGAGTCACCGTGACTGCTATTGAAACCAGGGGAGTCACCGTGACTGCTATTGAAACCAGGGGAGTCACCGTGACTGCTATTGAAACCAGGGGAGTCACCGTGACTGCTATTGAAACCAGGGGCGCGTTTAGTAAACGCTGTTGAATGTTTGAGATAGATATGTCATGAACAGCTATGTCACAACGGCACGTTTGTTCTGTCTCCCATACTTGCAGTGAACCATTCTACACCATTAGCCTATTGAACATGCCAGGTTGGTTATTGTACTGTGTTCAACTGCAATTTCAGATCGCACACTTAGGATATAACTAATACTATGGGACAGGATTTAGGCTACCAGTGCTTAGTGAACTAGCATAGGTCAATCTCTTGTTTCCTCCCCATATATTTAATTGAAAAGAAGCACTTTTGTATCAGTTCTACTTGTAGGACTGCAGTTAGGAAACTACAATGGCTGCATAAAGATGTCCTCCCTCCTTCTGCCGTCTATCCAGATCTAAGAGCAAGATCAAAGCAACGCCTGTTTTTAACCATTTCAAAATGGATTCTTTGATTTATCTGCCAAGCAGGAAAACTGTCAGTTTTTGCAATTTCCCCCCACAAAGATGATCTTATGAGCTGGGAATGATAGACTGTACTCCGAAGGGCATTTGGGAACAAGCCGTTGCTTCTGTTTCAAACAATGGACCAGTGTATTCAAATCCAGCTTATTGGCACTGATTGCTTTTACTCCATGTATTATCACTAGAGGTTTTCCTCTGTAGCAGATGTACTGTGAATTCCATGGATTAGATATTTGGTTACTTTAGTAGCCAACTGGATTAACAACTCATGAAATAACAGATTCCCTAGATTCCCATATCAAAAAGAAAATGGCAACCCTCTTTTTTCAGTTTATTCATTACATAATCATACTAGAGTTTAGGCTATACCAAGTGATCCATAAAAGGCCGTTTTGCTCCAATCTCTGATATAATACAACGTTTGATACAATATCACGGTTCATTTCCAGACAATACTCATATCATTGTTTACTCTTCGTACATTCCCCCGAGCCAGGACTGCAGTGAGTGAGTGGTCAGCCATTAAATAATAGGGGCCAGTAGGCCTGCCTGGTTGGTCGAGCCCAGCTCTCACCCCAGCCAGAGAGAGATGGAAAGGATTCGGTCCAGATTGTAGATTAACCATGAGGGGGTAATTAGGCCCTAAAGAGAGGAGCTAAATTAACCCCCAAACCAAGACTCCTGTTGTTTTTAGTCCTTCTGGAAAATGTGTATTTTCTGATGATAGCCATTTAAAGGTGTCAGTGCAGAGCCGGGGTTGAATTAGAGAGGGGAGACCGCCCCACCCACACACACACACGCACGCACACACACACACACACACACACACACACACACACACACACACACACACACACACACACACACACACACACACACACACACACACACACACACACACACACACACACACACACACACACACACACACAGTGAATTAAGGGGAGCCACTACACACACACACACGCACGCACGCACGCACGCACGCACGCACGCACGCACACACACACACACACACACACACACACACACACACACACACACACACACACACACACACAGAGTGAATTAAGGGGAGCCACTACACAGTCTAAACAAGCAATCTTCTCCATTATCAACAGTCTGACAGCCTAATAGGGCCAGGACAACTAACCGGTCACATGACCAGGAAGCCTGACGCCCTCGCCACGGTGGCAAAAGACCGACGGCTATCATTGAGGGTGGGTAGGAGGTTTGCGGAGCGTGGTATGTTCTCCGCCCTGGTGCCACCTCTTAAATTCCTTAGAAACGTTACCTTGGAGATACCAATGCATGTAGTATGGGTCCAATTTGATATCCATTGATTTCATCACAAGGTTTCTGAGGTATGATACCTTGATGAAATACATAGTGAAGCTAAATATCCATTCTTAGGAATAAATAAACAAAACACACCACATGAATGTTACATGTTTTCTTCTTGTTGCATTATCAAAAGTTGTAGGCAAATTGTTTCCGATATTGTCAAGAGATAAATGTTCAGCCTCCGTACAAAAAGGTTTCACTTTTGGGGCCATGACAAAAGCAAAGAACTACCATGAAGGTTCAAGAGGTTATAAAGGTAAATGATTTCATCTGCTGTGACCAGAGACCAGGGTATGGCAGCAGACTAGTGTAGACCAACCAATGGCGTCGTGATGAGTCCGGTCGGTCCATTTTCTCCCTCGGAGAGGTGGAAACGGCTAGTTAGAGTGCTTAATCTCCAGAGACGCCTCAACACTCCCCTCCCCTGCTTTTAAGTAGAACCTTCTGCCCTGCAGTCAGCCCTCAGAGCTTACATAGCCCTGGAAAGCGTGTACACACACACACGCACACACACCGCCCTGGAAAGCGGGCAGCACCAGGGGCAGGCATAGGCAGCTGGAGTTTGTCAAGCATGGCCAGGGACATTCTTGTTAGTGTAGTGTAACCTTTCCTCCACTCACACAGATAACACTGGCACCTAGCTGGCCCTCTAATCTCCTACCACTGCCAGTGGGTTGGGAGTTGGGAGCTGGGACTGGGAGCTCCATAACTCCAGGGGCAAGAGGGGGTTAACTTATTCCACCAGCCCAGCAGTGGGCCACCGTGGTTGGGGTAGCAGCGGGTGGCAGAGGATGGCCTGGGGAGGGAGGGGGGCTGGAAGCCTGACGGACCCACGGTTCTGGTGACCTCACTAAGGATGGAAAGTGTCTGGCTGCTGGGATAGGGAGATTATTTATTGCTTATCTTGTGAGATCCTTAGCGTGGCTCTTTGGTGGAAGGACAACATCGGTCACTGTTCCTAGCCAGTTGACTTGACTCTTGTATCTCTGCTGTAGCCCAGTGATTCATGGCTGTAGTGTGTTTCATAATGGGGACAGTGTTTGACCTCATTCTTTTTTGGGGTATCTTATTGCAAAAACAACTTGTTATAGAAAAAGTTATACATTCTGATGTAATTCTTAAATTGAATTTCCTTTATTGTATTTAAAATAGAGTTTGATTGACTTTATTTGTGCATTGGCTACTTATGGCATATGAATGTGTGTCTGTTTAAAGAAATGAATCTACATTTTCTGTACCTGAGTTTGTAAATACTAAAGGTAATAAAGTCAAAGCTGAAAAGACTTCATTCCTGTCACAATCCCAGGAATATTCCTCTACCCTACTCTGGGTTCAAGGGCCTGCCATATGGGGAGAGAGGGTGGAAGGGGTGTAGGGTGTAAAGGTAGTGGGGAACACAGGGGGGGTGGTAGTTTGGTGGGGGAAGGGGGGGGGGTGTAGGAGACCCTACATGTGTAGTCCAGATGCCCAGTGTAGTGGAGGTGGGCGTGAGGCGGTCTAGCGGTAGCTGACAATGTCTGCGTCTCTATTCCCTACATAGTGCACTACTTTTGATCAGAGCCCTATTGGCCTGAGTGAATTATATTGGGATTAGGGTACCATTTGGGACCGGGACAATAATACAGGGGACAGCGGGTGTCAACCAGAGAGAGAGAGGCCGACGACACCTCATCACCCCGCGCCGCCGGCTAATTGATTTCACAATTGTACTTCCCTCCCCTCCTCCACCCCTCTCCCAGACGGTATTTCTGAATAGTATTCTTGAAAGGAGGCCATAAAAAATATCCGAGGATACAGGGTGTGCCAGGCTTTCATCCAACAAAATCTCCCCTCTCTCTTTCTCTTTTGTTTGTTCTCTCGCTCTCGTTTGTTCATTCTATTTCTCTCTCGTTCGTTTCCACTCTCTCTTTCTCGTTTGTTCATTCTCTCTCTCTCGTTTCATTTTATGCGTTCAAAGCTGTCACACCTGAACTTTTGGCATGCGTAATACTCCCTCACCCACCACGCGCAAACCCCATTTCATCCACCCTTCCTCGCCAACCCACACCCTTGTAAAAAAAAAAAAAAATCAAAATGGGAACCATATTGTTACTTCCCTCAGTCCCTTCCCTCAATCCCTTTTCTCAATCCCTTTTATCAGTCCCTTTTCTCAGTCCCTTTTCTCAATTCCTTCCCTCAGTCCCCTTTCTCAGTCCCTTCCCTCAGTCCCTTTTCTCAATCCCTTTTCTCAGTCCCTTTTCTCAGTCCCTTTTCTCAATTCCTTCCCTCAGTCCCCTTTCTCAGTCCCTTCCCTCAGTCCCTTTTCTCAGTCCCTTTTCTCAGTCCCTTCCCTCAGTCCCTTTTCTCAGTCTCTTCCCTCGGTCCCTTTTCTCAGTCCCTTCCCTCAGTCCCTTTTCTCAATCCCTTCCCTCAGTCCCTTTTCTCAATCCCTTCCCTCAGTCCCTTTTCTCAGTCCCTTCCCTCAGTCCCTTTTCTCAGTCCCTTCCCTCAGTCCCTTTTCTCAGTCCCTTCCCTCAGTCCCTTTTCTCAGTCCCTTCCCTCAGTCCCTTTTCTCAATCCCTTCCCTCAGTCCCTTTTCTCAGTCCCTTCCCTCAGTCCCTTTTCTCAGTCCCTTTTCTCAGTCCCTTCCCTCAGTCCCTTTTCTCAGTCCATTCCCTCAGTCCCTTCCCTCAGTCCCTTCCCTCAGTCCCTTTTCTCAGTCCACATAAGGATTCCAACCTTAACCGTAACTGAACACGGATCGAAGAATTCCGACATTCTGCATCATCATAATTAAATGAGGTGTGTTCACGTGGGTCCCGACCGGCGAGGATAAATCACGGGTTGTGCTGGGCGCCATGACACGTCCGATTGCTCTGCGCCCCCTCCGCCTCTCAGGGCCCCAGAGTGGAAATCAAAGCCAGAGGGAAAGAGATGGAGATGACCAGAGAGTCTGGCTGTCTCTGACTACTCAATCGCTTCTCCTCTCCTCCACCTTTTGAACCCTAAGGCAGAGTGCAGACTAGAGCCCCTCTAACTGCCGGGAGTCTGGAGGCCTGGCTGGCTGACTTCTGTGTGAGCGAGGACTTACTGACTGAGAAGGAGGAGAGATAAAAGTCATCTGCCATGAATACGAATGGGTTTGGATGGAATTAAGTTATTCTCAGGTTAGAAATATAATCACAGTGGTCTACATTTTTTTTCAACTGTTCTAGTGATGATATTTCTATGGTTCTCAGTGTGTTTGTGATGACTAGTGAGTTGAATGTGGAGGCCCTGGTCTGCTCCAGCGTGACTGCCTATCTATCTCTGAGAAGACAGGAAGTATTTATCAGTACTGTGTGGAAACAAGACAAACAAACCCAAAAGGACTGATGATGGGACACAAGCCTTTCCATTGATGTTCTGCATGAGAGCAGAGAGGCTTATAATGCTGATTAGGAGTCGTTCTTTTATCTTCACATTTTGTGTCATCTGACATTTTAGTGTCTGCTTTTTGATATGGAGATACAGAACAGCACGGTCTGAAACGGATAAGTAAAATCGAAGGAAAAATATGAATTTGTTAAATACAGTTGAAGTCAGAAGTTGACATACACGTAGGTTGGAGTCATTAAAAATCGTTTTTCAACCACTCTACAAATTTCTTGTTAACAAACTATAGTTTTGGCAAGTCGGTTTGGACATCTATTTTGTGCATGACACAAGTCATTTTTCCAACAATTCTTCACAGATTATTGAATTTATAATTCACTGTATCCAAATTCCAGTGGGTCAGACGTTTACATACACCAAGTTGACTGTGCTTTTAAATAGCTTGGAAAATTCCAGAAAATTATGTCATGGCTTTAGAAGCTTCTGATAGGCTAATTAATTTACATCATTTGAGTCAATTGGAGGTGTACCTGTCGAAGTATTTCAAGGCCTACCTTCAAACTCAGTGCCTCTTTGCTTGACATCATGGGAAGAAAAAAAAAATCAGCCTAGACCTACAGAGGTCTGGTTCATCCTTGGGAGCAATTTACAAACACCTGAAGGTACCACATTCATCTGTACAAACAATAGTACGCAAGCATAAACACCATGGGACCACACAGCCGTCCTACTGCTCAGGAAGGAGACGCGTTCTGTCTCCTAGAGATGAACGTACTTTGGTGCAAAAAGTGAAAATCAATCCCAGAATAACAGCAAAGGACCTTGTGAAGATGCTGGAGGAAACAGGTACAAAAGTATCTATATCCACAGTAAAAGGCTGCTCAGCAAGGAAGAAGCCACTGCTCCAAAACCGCCATAAAAAAAGCCAGACCACGGTTTGCAACTGCACATGGGGACAAAGATCGTACTTTTTGGAGAAATGTCCTCTGGTCTGATGAAACAGAAATAGAACTGTTTGGCCATAATGATCATGGTTATGTTTGGGGGAAAAAGGGGAAGGCTTGCAAGCCGAAGAACACCATCCCAACCGTGAAGCACGGGGGTGGCAGCATCATGTTGTGGGGGTGCTTTGCTGCAGGAGGGACTGGTGCACTTCACAAAATAGATGGCATCATGAGGAAAGAAAATTAAGTGGATATATTGAAGCAACATCTCAAGACATCAGTAAGGAAGTTAAAGCTTGGTCGCAAATGGGTCTTCCAAATGGACAATGACCCCTAGCGTACTTCCAAAGTTGTGGCAAAATGGCTCAACAACATCAAGATATTGGAGTGGCCATCACAAGCCCTGACCTCAATCCTATAGAAAATGTGGGCAGAACTGAAAAGGCGTGTGAAAGCAAGGAGGTCTACAAACCTGACTCAGTTACACCAGCTCTGTAAGGAGGAATGGGCCAACATTCACCCAACTTATTGTGGGAAGCTTGTGGAAGGCTACCTGAAACGTTTGACCCAATTTAAACAATTTAATGACAATGCTACCAAATACTAATTGAGTGTATGTAAGCTTCTGACCCACTGGGAATGTGATGAAAGAAATAAAAGCTGAAATAAATCATTATCTCTACTATTATTCTGACATTTCACATTCTTAAAATAAAGTGCTGATCCTAACTGACCTAAGATATGGAATTTTTACTATGATTAAATGTCAAGGGATTGTAAGAAACTGAGTTTAAATGTATTTTGCTAAGGAGTATGTAAACGTCCGACTTCAACTGTAGCTTTGAGCTAAAAGTTCAAATATGGAGCTTGCTTACCACCAGCTGTGGTTTTGAATGCAGCAACAGAGCACTTGTCATTGCAGTGGTAGGAACTATCTATCATGATTAGCTAGTGACACATTTTTCTCGCTCCCCGTGGCTAATGCAGGGAAAATGGGCAGGGGCACCTGGCAGAGATGAGCCCCCCCCCACAAACACACTCACACACAAATACACACAGATGAGCGCCATTTGACTTTGGCACACTAGATTGGCACAATGCCCCTCTCCATATTAGCCTGGTCCATGTGTAAATATTTCCCCTGGTTACACAGCCTGTTGATCTTTCCGATCTTTCCATATTTATATTGTATTCAAAACATTTATTATCGGGTCAGGTGCAAGTTGTGAATGGAAAGCAACGCGATGTGGAATAAAAGTGTTGCACCATTCCATCATCCATTAAATATCGGCCTGATTTATCGACATTCTGTGAATCTAAAAATAAACAGTGACAATATTAATCTTTCCACAGTGTGCAGGAGTGACTGAATCATTTTAATCGAAGACGTGTGCCCTGGCGCTGTGCGTTTCCTGTTTTGTGTGTGTGTCCGCGTGTGTGTGTGTCCGTGTGTGTGTGTGTGTGTGACAGGGACGTACACAGTCCAGGCCAGCCCTATGCAGCCACTACCAATAACACGGAGCTCTCTGACGCTCTGGGAGAAACCTCATCAAACAACTCCATCGTAAAAAGATGAGATGAAGAACATTTAAAAAAGGAAAAGAAGAAGAAAAAAAACAGAGAATTAGATGAATGAACCGTCAGAGCAGAATCACTGTGCTGTACAGAGGAAGTATAACCTGTGTACAGACATATGAGAGGAAGTATAACCTGTGTACAGACATATGAGAGGGAGACTCATTCCTCTGCCGCGGTCAACTCTCCTTCTGATTCACGGCCTGTTCGCCTTGATTAAAAGTCATTTAAAAGATTGATTGCAATAGAGCTATTTATTAAATCAATGAAATAATTGTGGTTGCGAGATAGCGTCATAGAGCTCATCACTATAAACCACATTCTTTAACCCTTTAGTTGCATAATGGGCTATGTGCACAACGATTCTGAAGCTATTATAACTCATTGCAGAGAAGTCTGTTGGTGGCTGTTGCCGGTGGTGACCCTGTTGCTAAGGAAATCATCACCTTAAAACCACAAAATGACCTATGACCTTTCTGCTCCCTTCCCTACACAGAGCAGAGGCCTACATTCGGATACCCCACACCACCGACTTTAATGGAGGCTTCTCTTTCTATCATTAAAATAATACATGCCAGAGAAATATTTTCTTAGTAATATATTAGCCAATCAAAATAGTTTGACAGCCGATATGAAAGTAAGATATGACAGGCCAAATGTGTCAGAGTGTGCGTCATATATTTGGACGCTGCAATGCCTTGATACAACTGTTTTTATTTTGAGTAGTGGTTCTGTAAAAAGACATGCAATATACCGGGTGATCGAATATATTTATCATGTACCAGTGACTCATTCCCAGTCAAAGTCACGTCGTCTAACGTCAGCTAAATAAATCACAGCGTTAACTACGACAGTGGATCTGTTTCATGTTAGCATGTAAATCAACGATATACCCGACGTTATAATCCAGATATAACAACGTTATCAAACCCTTCTCTCCATCTCCATGTCCACTTCCAAGAGCAACCATGCACACGAACACACACACACACACACACACACACACACACACACACACACACACACACACACACACACACACACACACACACACACACACACACACACACACACACACACACACACACACACACACACACACACACACACACACACACGTGCATTAGGCATCAATTACACATCACCCAAATCCATTTAACCCTATGGTAATAAACCCAAACCCTTGCCCAGGGGCGAGTCAGGTCCCAGAACCACATAGGGGACAGGGTTAAGTGAATTAAAGCAGGGCCAGCAAGGTATCTGGTGAGTGTCAGAGGGCCAGGGGGCCGTCTGGTCCGGCAGCGCTGATTTCACTACACAGTGATTTGGCCCCCCTCTAGTGTTGTTGATAGTGATGGTGATAGCCCACCTTCACTGATATCCTGTCCCGTTCCTGTGTTCCCCCACCGTTGGCTGGTTGGGGTCAGTTCCATATCAATTCAGTCAGTTCAGGGAATATACTGAACTTTCGATTCTAATTTCAATTTTCCTCAATGTATCTCTATTAGAAAAATGTGGAATTTGAATTAAAAAGGAACTGACCCCAACACTGCTGGACACAGATGACAGACGGACATACGGACAATGGTCAAATGAGGGTCTGTGTGTTTGTGTGTTTTTGGCCGGGGTGGAAATGGAAATGGGGTTTGAGAGCCGACTGCACCGAGCAGCACTCTGATTCAATTAGCAGTACACAGCAATCAGTCGTTGGCTCTTTTCTGATTTATAGTTTCCTGTTTCCCCCCTCTCTCTCTCTCTCTCTCTCTCTCTCTCTCTCTCTCTCTCTCTCTCTCTCTCTCTCTCTCTCTCTCTCTCTCTCTCTCTCTCTCTCTCTCTCTCTCTCTCTCTCTCTCTCTCTCTCTCTCTCTCTGTGCCGTCTCTTTCTGTCCTTCACTCTCTCTCTGTGCCCTTTCTGCCTCTCTCTCTTTCTCTGCCCTGCCCACTGCCCTCTCTGATACTGTGTAAAGAGTCCAACTGACCCAAACAGTCCTAACCCTCCTTATCAGTCAGCAGCCCAGGGCATCTAGGCTGCTAACCGGCAGGTCATTACTAACTGTATTTATTTAAACATGAGAAACACTTCCTTCAGGGCAATTAGGGAAATCCTCAATGGCTCGTTGAAGAGGACTGAGGCTTCGGAACTCTTTGCAGGAAAAAGAAAAGGGGATATTTTGCATTTGAAGATGATGAGGGTATATGATACCGCACACTCTGGGCGGACAAGAAAATCATGTATAACCGAGCAGGCGGGAGACGGGGCAGCATAATGGGGGCCTTTGAGCGGTGGCAGTGCCACCCGCAGTCACAGAGGGTTGCCGTGGCTGCCGACATGAAAGCTGGCACGCGGGTAACCTCTGGGTTGCAGAGAGATGCTTCCTCTAATGGCTAATGACTGGTGTATGACCCATATAGAAAAACACAAAGGGGATTCAGAAATAAGTACGGCTGTACATGGTGTCGTTTCAATTTCTCTACTGTAGGAACATTATCTCACACACACACACACACGCACACACACACACACACACGCGCACACGCGCACACACACACACACACACACACACACACACACACACACACACACACACACACACACACACACACACACACACACACACACACACACACACACACACACACACACACACACACACACACACACACACACACACACACACACACACACACACACACACACACACACACACTGTAATGGTTCACCAGTCGAATTAAAGACGACGAGATGGCAAACAAATGTGGAGTTATCAGTGTGTTTCAGTGGGAGTCTGTATTCGATGGAGTGTGTATATGTGTTGTTTTTGTGGGAGTCTGTATTCGATGGAGTGTGTATATGTGTTGTTTTTGTGGGAGTCTGTATTCGATGGAGTGTGTATATGTGTTGTTTTTGTGAGAGTCTGTATTCGATGGAGTGTGTATATGTGTTGTTTTTGTGAGAGTCTGTATTCGATGGAGTGTGTATATGTGTTGTTTTTGTGAGAGTCTGTATTCGATGGAGTGTGTATATGTGTTGTTTTTGTGAGAGTCTGTATTCGATGGAGTGTGTATATGTGTTGTTTTTGTGGGAGTCTGTATTCGATGGAGTGTGTATATGTGTTGTTTTTGTGAGAGTCTGTATTCGATGGAGTGTGTATATGTGTTGTTTTTGTGAGAGTCTGTATTCGATGGAGTGTGTATATGTGTTGTTTTTGTGGGAGTCTGTATTCGATGGAGTGTGTATATGTGTTGTTTTTGTGAGAGTCTGTATTCGATGGAGTGTGCGTGTGTTGTTTTTGTGGGAGTCTGCACTCGTTGGAGTGTGTATATGTGTTGTTTTTGTGGTAGTGTGCGAGTCCACCAAACTACCCACGACCAGGATATCCAGCAAGCATCCTCTTGCAGTGTTCTGGCAAACCTCACTTTACCCTAAGCGCTTTACATGAGCCCTTTAAAACAGCTGATGGTAAAATGACTTTGTTGTGCTTTCATTAACAGCACATGGGAATATTCAGAATGTAATATCACTGTGGCAACTAGATTATTTGCAACATAATATATATATATATATTATTTTTAATTCCCTGCTTTGGATATATACAGATGATTTAGCAGACACGTGTTTCATTTCCACAACCTTTCCAGAAAAATAAATGGAATGCAGTAGAAATGATTTAATCGTAAATAATGCATACGCAATAAACCGTGTGATACTTTCATATGCATTTAACTGGATATTTTGTAGCTGATTATCTTGTGCTTTAGTGAAATCTGAGTCGAACCCTTCTCAAGTTACCTTTGAAAAAGCTCTTTGTGCATTTGCAGCAACATTTACAGTATGTTCATTACATGAATCCAATTATGAAACGACAAGGGGCCTGTTAGGAAACAGTCATTTCAGAAGTCCCTATCAGGAACAGGAACAAGTGCCGGCCAGTCGGTGGTCCAGCTGTGACCCCCTGGGGGCCAGGTCATCCTGACAGTCTTGTTAATGTCCCCCCATCAGGCTGGTCAGGCGTCTAGCAGCTGGTCTATATATCCCCTACCCGGACTAGTCCACTAAAGCAGCTGATTTAAGGCCGTTTGTGACATCAAGGCTGCTGCAGTGGCCATTCAGGCTCCTAATCATGTTAGCCCCCCTCAACGACCAGACGCCCCTCCATCCTCCTTTCTCTCTGATGACTAATCAAAGGCCAAGAGGGTGACTGGGACTGCGGTCTGCGCATGGTTGGCCTGGTCCACGTACTGTCGACTCAGGGATGACCGACCAACCGTCTGGTGTGATCACAGTGATCAGATAAGGGAGCAGAGCTTCTGATAGCAGCAGGCTCAACGAGCCACAACCTCACAGAACCCAGCCAGCCCAACAGTCACTAAATAGGGCCTGGGTTCAATCAATCAGCCACAAGTGGTGGCTCTTAGTTTTCTGTTATCTTGATATTATCTAGAAATCTCCCCTGTGCGTAATGGTGAAACGATTGGACACTTCACTAATGCTGTAAAATGACTGAGTGAAAGCGAAACCCCGAGTATATCTTGAGAACAAAACTCAGAGGACTTTTATTGTATTCTAAAACACCTGTAAATAATCTAGCCTTTTGTAGGCTAATCCTGTAAATACAGTTTGTAGCCTTGTATAACCATCCTGGTAAACAATGTGCATAATTATAATGAAATGTAACCTTGGGAGATATGCTCCATAATTATCACATTTACACATGTGTAACAGACCCAATAATAACACCCGAGTATAATAAGGCAATTTATGCTGAACATTTCAAAATGTTATATAAGACACAACCAACTGTAGCCTTCACATCCGGTGTGTATAAAACCCCTGAGAGTAAATGTATTGGGTTATTAAGGAGTTATCCCATGACGTAAAATTACAACACAATCAACAGAATGGATCTGTGTACACCCGAACCATGGCAACGCAGTCATATTATAAACCTCTGAGAGCATAATAAATCACACACACACACACACACACACACACACACACACACACACACACACACACACACACACACACACACACACACACACACACACACACACACACACACACACACACACACACACACACACACACACACACACACACACACACACACACACACACACACACACTGACCTTTGATATTATTATAATAATAATCATTGATTTCCGTCGTTGATCACTTTAAACAACAACGTTAAGATAATATGGGAGTAATGGGGGAACGGACAACACTTTGATATTTAAATATATGAAAAGAATCTCAGGTGAGATGTCTGTTCCCCTGTAAGCTGCTCTGTTCTAGGTTTAATTAAAAGACTGTCAGACAGACATGGCTGCTTCCTCTCCTTTGGTAGAGAGGATGTCCTACATACAAATAAAATGACTAGAATGGATATTCTCATTCAAATCAAACTGTATTTGCCACACGTGCCGAATACAACAAGTGTAGACCTTACTGTGGAATGCAAGTCAATATTCCTGTGATAAGGGCCTTTTCTCCTGTTCTAGTAGTTCTATTTCTATAGTGGGCTCAGCTTCGACCCCTCTGCCTGCCTAGTCTGCCTGTCTGTCTGTCTGTCTGACTGTCTGTCTGCCTGTCGGTTGGTCTGTCGGCCTGTCTGTCTGCATGTCTGCCTGGCTGCCTATAGCAGGGGTCTCCAACAGGTCTATCGCTAGATACCAGTAGCTCGTAGCCCACCTATGAGTAGCTCGCCAAACAATTTCCGAAGGTATGTGCAATTTTTCACGTGTTCCCATCGCAAATTGTCAGAAACAAATTTCACAAGTATCAGACACAATCTCCCAGCTACAATCTAATGAACGCAACCTTGATATTATCCCACCCCTGGTTGGCCCCCATTGGCTTAAAAAAGCCAAACCTAACACGATATCTGCCAATTAATTTCCAGCAATATTGTCTGTCTGTGTGGTGCAGGCATTTGTCTATTACTCAATGCGTAGCCAGTTGATGTGATAGCCACATTGTAGGTTGACAGAAATACTTCTCAATGAAATGTTAACTGCAAAGTAGGATTACCTGGCAGAAGTATACCTTGAGTGAGTATATAAGTTGTATCTATTACTTGTTATTAGCAAACTTTGCCAAGAAATGAGGAGCAGCAGTACAGAACCATCGCTAGACCTGCACATTAGACGGCACATTCCTCACTCACTAGATGACAATTAAAGGGCCAGATGCGCAAAGAATTGATTGGGAGTTACACAAACAAAAATCAATGTTTTCTTCCAGACCTAAAAACAAATGATCTTCTGATGTGATTTAACCATTGACATGGACTCAGAACATCCAATTTCATTGTTCCTCTGTAAAAAAAAATGTAATTTTGAGAGTGAGATATCTGAAACCAGGAAAAAATATAACCGAGAAAACATCATTTGTGAAAACATAAAACTTTTTTTTTTTTTTTAATCAGATTTTTTAGGGCCCACCTTAGAGTTGTTTATGAACCATTATTTTACCAGGTATATTGACAGAAAACAGCATACAAGAGAAGGTAGTGCACTAAGGACCAGGGGAAGAGTTGCAAGGGAGAGGAAAAGAGAAGAATATGCCTATTTGAAAGCTAGAAAATGTACATTTTTTAAAAGTAGCTGTCATGCTAGAAAAGGTCTATAGCCTGCTGAAATATAAATGTAATACTAGAGGCACCAGACCTCAGACACACAAATTGGAGAGGTTGGAATCAGCCCCACATCGGGGAAGAAATGCTGAATAGAGAAAGAAAATTAGACTTTAAATAGTAAGATAATATAGTAAAAATGAAACACAGGAGGATGGGAAGCAGATACGGTCACAGGAAATGACAAACTCTTAGTTTACACGCATGCAGAGGTGAGGTAAAAAAAAGGGTCTATTTTGCCATTTTAACAGGCCTGTAAAAGTTGTCTTTAGACTAACAAGGTAGGTTAACGCGCAAAGTACACTCACTCTGTCATGAAGTTCTCTTTATAAGACAGCTCTGTCACATAGCCACTCAGCAAAGAACCACAGTAAACTCTGAATTACATCGTATACCAACATACAGTAGTGCCCGTTAACCCTCATCTTAATGAATGTTTCCGAGGAGGGATACTGTCCCTCTCTATATATTTCAACAATATATACTGAACATATATAGAAACAATATAAACATTGGTTTACAGACATATAAAAGAGAGAGAGAGAGAGAGAGAGAGAGAGAGAGAGAGAGAGAGAGAGAGAGAGAGAGAGAGAGAGAGAGAGAGAGAGAGAGAGAGAGAGAGAGAGAGAGAGAGAGAGAGAGAGTGTGGACTAGTTTCACCTTATTTTGAATTTCTTCATTTTTGTTTGTTTTTGTCCTACACTTTCGTCCTGCCCTCATCATAGTTAATCATTTTCCAAATGACTAATGGTCATTATGTAACCAGAACATAAAGCAATGCTTATGCTTTTCTTCACTCAACAGAGGTTTTTTTCTCTTCATTTGAGTGTTTTGTATTCGTTTCTTCTTTTGCTCTAAGGTTACTTTCGGTGATGTCTGACAATTCCTCCTTCGGGTTAAGCAGCCATTTTGGAAAAGCCAGCCACAACAGTCCCTGGGCCTCAACAGTAAGAGACCCTTAAGCCTCACAACACTTAGCAGGTGCCTTCCTCTAGTCTAAGAGGCACTGCCACTGTCCCTACTTTCAACAATAGGTGATTTGTTGTTCTGACTTGTTTGCCCTCGTTGTGTCTCAGACATGGGGCCCCTGTAGCAGTGTGTGGTGGTCTGTGGTCATTAGTTGTAAGTCATTACCACAGGGGTTTTACACCATAAAGTCTACCCCAGATGTTCTCAACACAACATCTTATGAATGGGTATCTCTGTCTGTCTTCAGTAATGACACTGATTAATAACAACAAGTATATACACTATATATAGAAAAGTATGTGGACACCCCTTCAAATGAATGGATTTGGCTATTTAAGCAACACCCGTAGCTGATGAAAACACAGCCATGCAATGTCATTAGGCAAACATTGGCTGTAGAATGGCCTTATTGAAGAGCTCAGTGACTTTCAACGTGGCACTGTCATAGGATGCCACATTTCCAACAAGTCAGTTCGTCAAATGTCTGCCCTGCTAGAGCTGCTCCGGTCAACTGTAAGCGCTGTTATTGTGAAGTGGAAACGTCTAGGAGCAACAACAAAGTGGTAGGCCACAAGCTCACAGAACGGGATTGCCAAGTGCAGACACGTAACATGTAAAAACTGTCTATCCTCGATTGCAACACTCACTACAGAGCTCCAAACTGCCTCTGGAAGCAATGTCAGGTGGAGGAGGAATAATGGTCTGGGGCTGTTTTTCATGATTCGGGCCCCTTAGTTCCAGTGAAGGGAAATCTTAACACTACAGCATACAAAGACATTCTAGACGATTCTGTGCTTCCAACTTTGTGGCAACAGTTTTGCGGAAGGCCCTTTCTTGTTTCAACATGACAATGCCCCTGTGCACAAAGCGAGGTTCATACCGAAATGGTTTGTCGAGATTGGTGTGGAAGAACTTGACTGCACAGAGACCTCAACCCCATCCTAACAGCTTTGGGATGAATTGGAACGAGAAAACATCCTTTCCGCAGTCCGTTGAGTAAAGTAGTGTTGTTGTTATGAAGTGGCACCACCTACTTGTCCCTGTCACGTAGGCGTCACGCCACGACACACTGACATGAACGCAAACCCCGGCTATCTCAGAACAGTCAATCTCATTCACATATTCTCACTAATGCGACACTATTTCAAGTATTTGACAGGGAGTGTAATCGCTGTGACAGGAATGGCGAGGACCGCCGTGACATGGGAAAGTTGCCTGCCCACCCAGGTGCTAACACCATGGGACCAGCTCTGTTCAGTATTTGGCTGCTCCTCCACAGCTTTCAACAATGTTGTTAGGCTACTCTGACCACCACGGTTTATGATGACGCCACTACAGAGGATCATGGGAGGTGTAGTTTCATCACATTTTGTAGTTGGAAACTCAGTCAGGGTTGATTTGTAGTCTGACAAGTAAAAAACAAACGACTTAATTTTCCTTATTTGATTTGATTCCGCAAATATTAGTGTATGTGTTGTCCTTATGGTCAAACAATGCATGTTTTGGGACCAACATTTGTTTGTTTTTAAATGCAAGACTCCCAAACACTCAAGACAGTTGTGGCTTATGCTTCTATTGGATTTTGCGACTGGAGCTGTGAAGAAGGATGATGAAATGCTCGGCTCTCTCTTGCTGTGGCTGAGTGATGAAGGAGGGCAAGCATCTGTTACGTCTCACGCTATGCCACCGCTAACCCAGAGGGACGTGAGGGAGGCCCGTGATTTGCCGCTGGCATCCTGTTGCTCTGAGGTCATACTGGGTCTGACCCCTGTATCTATGGTAATGAGCCATTTCTATGGTAGCCAGCTCGAAGGAGGAAGGGGTGTGTGGTAGTGGTACATGGGCGGCCATTTTGGAGAGAGTAACTGATCAGGACGGGTGGAGATAAAGGGTTCGGTTTTACTTCAACATCTCTCGCTTTCCCTCTCGCTCTTTCTTTCTTTCTTTCTCTCTCTCTTTCTCTCTCTCTCTGGTACAGACAGGGCAACCCAAGCCGATTGTCTCAGGAAAAAAAACGAATGAACAGCAGAAAAGTGGATTAAGATCTCCCCTTCTATGTCGCTTTGAAGCCTTTGTCTTTACGGGGAATGAAAAACAAGACTTCTGCCTCATAAGTGCCCTTTTTCAGTCTCATTTCTACTATTTCTAACTTAAATTGAAACTGGATACTCGCTCCTCCATTCACATGAGCAGGCAAGGCAAGCACCTAGTAAAAATGGAGTATGGGACTCGGGACTCCTAGGATTTACAACGCATCGAGCCACCCCTGAGGGAAGAAGGCCATTATCCAACTCTTAACTTCCATTGCTGAAATGGATTCCCATCTAGCTACTAGCCTACCCCGGCCCCTCAACCCCCTCAGCCCAGCCACAACCTAGGCCATAAAAGCAGGCCCCAGCCCTGGCTCTCCCTGGCTGTTGGTGGTCCCACTCTAGCCCCTTTAAACTAGGAAGGGGGCCCAATATGATTGTGTCTTTCCACTGAAGGGCCCATCTTAGAGGGAGAAACTTCAAACGGCTACATAATCCAGGTACAGGCCCTCCACTTTTAGCTTCTCCGGCCCCGCACGTCTGTAGCAGCCGTAAAACTGTGGCCACTGAAACCGGAGGATGATTGATTTTATACAGAGCTTGATTAAAATGGGGGTTCCAGTTCTCTAGCTGACTGTATCAATATAATTTAATGATAACAAAAATCCAAGATCTTTAATGAGGGAAATGTCTAACTAATAGATTACTCGGAGTGTAATCAAAATGCTCGTCATGTTGCAGTATCCTTCCGTCGCTTTATAATTTAATGAATCTTTTGCAAGATTACCTTATTCCCGCCATTGTTTTGTGTATCTAACGTTACTTTGACTACACCATCTGTAGTGTTCAATGGACAGTGTTTCCCATGCTGTGTGCGGCGTTGCAACCCTCTTACCGTGCGTCTCCCTTGCCAGTCAGGCAACAAATATCCAGACATGTCTCTGTCTGGGACGGACTAGGTTGTCCAGGCTGGCTTTGGGGTAGACTAGGCGTCAGTTAGTTTGGGGTTGAGGAGGAACAACGTGTGGAGGAATGTGGGGAAAGTGCACAATGTGTCTGGACGGTCTGAGCCAGAGGACTGAGTGTATGCCAACAGCTGTGAGTAAGGCCTGGAGCCGGGGGGCATTCCTGGCAGTCCAGGCCGGCCTTACGACCCGCGGCCACCCGCATGGCCACGCAGGCGGTCAGAGCGGGCGAGAGGGGCACCCTGGGTCACCTCGGGCCCCATGGGGAGAGAGAAAGAGAAAGAGAGAGAGACAATGTTAACATATGTTTCCCATGCCAATAAAGCCTCTTGAATTGAATTGAATTGTGTGTGAGAGAGAGAGAGAGAGAGAGAGAGAGAGAGAGAGAGAGAGAGAGAGAGAGAGAGAGAGAGAGAGAGAGAGAGAGAGAGAGAGAGAGAGAGAGAGGGGGCTGCAGGTATACAGAGACTAAAAGAAATAGAGAACTAGAGAGAGGGAGAGAGAGGGGGGCTGCAGGTATACAGAGACTAAAATAAATAGAGAACTAGAGAGAGAGAGAGAGATGGGGGGCTGCAGGTATACAGAGACTAAAAGAAATAGAGAACTAGAGAGAGAGGGGGGCTGCAGGTATACAGAGACTAAAAGAAATAGAGAACTAGAGAGAGAGAGAGATGGGGGGCTGCAGGTATACAGAGACTAAAAGAAATAGAGAACTAGAGAGAGAGAGAGAGAGATGGGGGGCTGCAGGTATACAGAGACTAAAAGAAATAGAGAACTAGAGAGAGAGAGGGGGGGCTGCAGGTATACAGAGACTAAAAGAAATAGAGAACTAGAGAGAGAGAGAGATGGGGGGCTGCAGGTATACAGAGACTAAAAGAAATAGAGAACTAGAGAGAGAGAGATACAGAGAGGGGAGGGGGGGGCTGCAGGTATACAGAGACTAAAAGAAATAGAGAACTAGAGAGAGAGAGAGAGAGAGGGGGGCTGCAGGTATACAGAAACTAAAAAAATAGAGAACTAGAGAGAGAGAGAGAGATGGGGGGGCTGCAGGTATACAGAGACTAAAAGAAATAGAGAACTAGAGAGAGAGAGAGAGATGGGGGGCTGCAGGTATACAGAGACTAAAAGAAATAGAGAACTAGAGAGAGAGGGGGGGGGGCTGCAGGTATACAGAGACTAAAAGAAATAGAGAACTAGAGAGAGAGAGAGAGGGGGGGGGGCTGCAGGTATACAGAGACTAAAAGAAATAGAGAGAACTAGAGAGAACTAGAGAGAGAGGAGAGAGGGGGGGCTGCAGGTATACAGAGACTAAAAGAAATAGAGAACTAGAGAGAGAGAGAGAGAGGGGGGGGCTGCAGGTATACAGAGACTAAAAGAAATAGAGAACTAGAGAGAGAGAGAGATGGGGGGCTGCAGGTATACAGAGACTAAAAGAAATAGAGAACTAGAGAGAGAGAGAGAGATGGGGGGCTGCAGGTATACAGAGACTAAAAGAAATAGAGAACTAGAGAGAGAGAGAGGGGGGGGCTGCAGGTATACAGAGACTAAAATAAATAGAGAACTAGAGAGAGAGAGAGAGATGGGGGGGGCTGCAGGTATACAGAGACTAAAAGAAATAGAGAACTAGAGAGAGAGAGAGAGAGAGGGGGGGCTGCAGGTATACAGAGACTAAAAGAAATAGAGAACTAGAGAGAGAGAGAGAGATGGGGGGGGGGGCTGCAGGTATACAGAGACTAAAAGAAATAGAGAACTAGAGAGAGAGAGAGAGAGAGAGGGGGGGGCTGCAGGTATACAGAGACTAAAAGAAATAGAGAACTAGAGAGAGAGAGAGAGATGGGGGGGCTGCAGGTATACAGAGACTAAAAGAAATAGAGAACTAGAGAGAGAGAGAGAGATAGGGGGGCTGCAGGTATACAGAGACTAAAAGAAATAGAGAACTAGAGAGAGAGAGAGAGATGGGGGGGCTGCAGGTATACAGAGACTAAAAGAAATAGAGAACTAGAGAGAGAGAGAGAGATAGGGGGCTGCAGGTATACAGAGACTAAAAGAAATAGAGAACTAGAGAGAGAGGGGGGGGGCTGCAGGTATACAGAGACTAAAAGAAATAGAGAACTAGAGAGAGAGAGAGAGATGGGGGGGCTGCAGGTATACAGAGACTAAAAGAAATAGAGAACTAGAGAGAGAGAGAGAGATGGGGGGGGGCTGCAGGTATACAGAGACTAAAAGAAATAGAGAACTAGAGAGAGAGAGAGGGGGGGGGGCTGCAGGTATACAGAGACTAAAAGAAATAGAGAACTAGAGAGGGAGAGAGAGGGGGGCTGCAGGTATACAGAGACTAAAAGAAATAGAGAACTAGAGAGAGAGAGAGAGAGAGGGGGGCTGCAGGTATACAGAGACTAAAAGAAATAGAGAACTAGAGAGAGAGAGGGGGGGGGGGCTGCAGGTATACAGAGACTAAAAGAAATAGAGAACTAGAGAGAGAGGGGGGGGGCAGGTATACAGAGACTAAAAGAAATAGAGAACTAGAGAGAGAGAGAGGGGGGGGGGGCTGCAGGTATACAGAGACTAAAAGAAATAGAGAACTAGAGAGAGAGAGAGAGAGAGGGGGGGGGCTGCAGGTATACAGAGACTAAAAGAAATAGAGAACTAGAGAGAGAGAGGGGGGGGGCTGCAGGTATACAGAGACTAAAAGAAATAGAGAACTAGAGAGAGAGAGGGGGGGGGGGGCTGCAGGTATACAGAGACTAAAAGAAATAGAGAACTAGAGAGAGAGAGAGAGGGGGGGCTGCAGGTATACAGAGACTAAAAGAAATAGAGAACTAGAGAGAGAGAGGGGGGGGGGCTGCAGGTATACAGAGACTAAAAGAAATAGAGAACTAGAGAGAGAGAGAGAGAGAGGGGGGGGGGCTGCAGGTATACAGAGACTAAAAGAAATAGATAACTAGAGAGAGAGAGAGAGAGAGGGGGGGGCTGCAGGTATACAGAGACTAAAAGAAATAGAGAACTAGAGAGAGAGAGAGGGGGGGGCTGCAGGTATACAGAGACTAAAAGAAATAGAGAACTAGAGAGAGAGAGAGAGGGGGCTGCAGGTATACAGAGACTAAAAGAAATAGAGAACTAGAGAGAGAGAGAGAGAGAGGGGGGGGGCTGCAGGTATACAGAGACTAAAAGAAATAGAGAACTAGAGAGAGAGAGAGAGGGGGCTGCAGGTATACAGAGACTAAAAGAAATAGAGAACTAGAGAGAGAGAGATGGGGGGGCTGCAGGTATACAGAGACTAAAAGAAATAGAGAACTAGAGAGAGAGAGAGAGAGGGGGGGGGATGCAGGTATACAGAGACTAAAAGAAATAGAGAACTAGAGAGAGAGAGATTGTTTGATGTGACTGGCTGCGATCACCATTCTAGAGAAATGAGATGTAAAGAGATGGGGAGAGTGAAAGAAAGATGAGAGACTGGTAGAGCAGCCAAGAGAGGCATAGGAGAGAGAGAGAGACTCAAGAGCACAACAGTGGGGATTAGAACTCTCTCCCTCACTGTTCAGCTAGATGTGGCCATGTCTAGATGGGATACAGTTTATGTCAAATTGACTTCAAAAGTAGATTTGTTTTGTATATTAGCTAACCCTAACCTGCTACGTAAAATCCTAAGCTTTCTAGTCACTCTTCCCAGGTCTTGATGGATGGTTAATATCCCACTGGATGTAGACAACGTATTTTCATTGAAATGACATGGAAACAACTTTGATTCAACCAGTGTGCTCCCAGTGGGATCTGATTGGAGGAGCAGCTGGAATTAGGCCTGCCAGTTAACTACAGAGCATGAACTCATGTTCTAGAGAAAAACAGTAATTGATGTTGTTTGTTAGGTTGTGTTCTTTCTGAATGCTGCTTAGACTTGGACATGTTTTTGTTTTGGTTGTTTCGACTGAGGCGAAAGTTTGGCAGGTTTCTCTGAAACCACGTTGTGTTTTAGTGGGGGTTTCTATCGCCACCTAGTGATCCTGGACAATGCCTTGGTGCAGAGACAGAGAGAGAATGTGGTTTACCTTACGGGTAGCAATGGTGGTTTTTCCACATTCGATGAGAAGATGGTCGACTTCAGAAGAAAAAAAGTCGCAGGAGTGGTTATATTTATTTTGACATAAACGAAACGTATACACTCTTTTAAAAAATCCGGACAGAACCAAAAAGGGTTATATTGCTTGCTTCATACATGGCGCCATATAGAACCCTTAAGAGGTGCCCTATATGACGCAACCCGATAAACCTTTTTGGATCTATCTGAAACGTTTTTTTTTCTAAGAGTGTATATGGTTCGTTTATGCGAAAATGATGCAATGACTACTGGGACTGTTTTCTAAGAGTGTAGAGGCCGATTTTACGTGAATGGATTTCTTATTGGACTTATTATTTGGTCTAAAATGGTTGTGACCAGCTCTTGTAATGTGTCCTTGACGCATCGAAGGATAGAACAGCAAATAGCGTAGAGCATCAATATTATGGGCAGATTTGCTGTTCGTGAATTGAATTCATATGTCAGGCAAGTGTATAATGAAAACATCTGAAAACGAAACACAAAAACTATTGGAGAGAAATTCAAGCTCTCATTGAAGAAAGGCTTTTTTTTATGCAAGACCAAATGTGATCAGGAATTAATTAAGTTATTCTTTCTGCCTGTTTTGTGTCAAAAGGCCTTGCTCGTGGTGTGTAGGATTTCCCTTCGCATAGAAATATGAGATATATAGAGTAAAATATACTACATTAAATTATTTTCTAAATGAATCAGACTACCGTTTTTATTTTTATCCTAGTGAAAAAAAATGTGTCGTTCATTTATTAAAAATAATAACATGATTCATTATTCGGCCTATAACATAATTTAAACAGCGATGTGGCAGGCATGCATACGTCATCTTATAAGAGCACAACTCGAAGCAATGTTTAAAGTTCTAGGAATGTTATTGTGTATGACGTTTTCTAAGCCTATGTAGTGCCTTTGATTTGTCTTGCCGTCTTGCCAAGTTAAATAAAGGAATATAAAAAACCTAAACTGCATACAATTCGCTCACTAACCCTTAATGCAACTGTAAAAAAAATGATAATCTAATTGTTGAACTCAACATTGTTGTCTATGTGAATTTATTCCTCAGTGTCGTTATTTTGAAAGCATGATTTTTTCACTTTCAATTCTTAATGGACCTATTCACTATCGAATGATTGTGAACCGTTTAATATTCATTTGAATAGTTTATTCGTTGATTTCGTGACGATGTAATCCTTGTTTGAAAAGAATGCCATGGGACTCATGGTCACTTTGAATCAAATCATTTGCTTTTTCTGGCTATGTAAAGAGGATGCTTGACTGGCCTACATAGCCGATTACTCCTCTTCCAACAACGGGGGGAAGAGTCTGCATTGCACGGATGATTGCGAAGGGACACCTCAATCTTCAATATAAGATAGGCCTATAGATGTTCTATTATAGGAACAGCACAGCATATACATTACACACACGGAAACTGATACATTCATTCAATCTCTAATAAACTGTACCTAAAAAAAACGTAAATGTCTTAATTCCAACGTTTGTTACCCATATTTTGTTTTTAACGCAAATCGCCCATCACCCACGATATTTCTTTCCAACAGTCGACCCAAATATATAACGTTCTTGATTTTGACCTACTCAATATGTAAGAAAGATCTAGCAAAATTTACTTAAGTAGGCCTAACCCAGGTAAATGAATATGTTTGCTTTGAAGTGAAACGCAATAAGGCTATATATATTGTAATGAAACAGGCAGGGAGCAGGTCTCGAACCCTAGACCTTGTAGCCCAAGGTCCGGCGCACTATTGACTGTGCCGCAAAAGCATGCTCGTGCGGCAGAGTCGATTTCCGCTCTTATAAACACAGGGTCGTTACAATATATATGTATGTACATTTACATTACATTTAAGTCATTTAGCAGACGCTCTTATCCAGAGCGATTTACAAATTGGTGCATTCACCTTATGACATATAAGGTACATACATGTATGTATGTATGTATGTATGTATGTATGTATGTATGTATGTATGTATGTATGTATGTATGTATATATATATATATATATACACACACGTATCGCATTAATCATTACAAAGAATAACTGGGTAAATGTCACCTTGTTTAAAAAAAATCTGGCCTAGATTTAGTTCCAATGTAGTCTACAATATCAATAAAGCCTTATTGCATTGCATTTCAAAGCAACCGTTCATTTACCGAGGCTAGGCCTACTTAAGTAGAGTTTGCCATATTTTTCTAGCATGTTGAGTGGGTCAAAATCAAGGATGTTTTCATTTCTATGTAAAGGACATAATGATAAACCAGGCGGTCAAATGTTCCTCTAGGCTTTCTTAAAGCACTAATTCATCCCGTCAATGTGATTATTTACCTCTGATTAAGATAATTATGATTAAACGAATCGATTACAAATCAAAAACCCGTTACAAATCATTCTGAAAAACAAACATAATCGGTTGTCATAGTAATTATAATTATGTCTCACCGCTTTGATGGCTCGGGATTACAAATGTGTGTGTTTTATAATTACACAGCGCTCACCTCTGCCTTTTATTAACGCACCTTGACTTTTTACAATGTAGTAATGTGTGAAAACAAGGACGTCAATAAAGCAAATCACTCTGCAGTCCGGCGCCGATAAGAGGGAAAATTACCCTGGTAATTGCACGATTAATCACGCGCCATTTTATGTTTTTCAGTCGGCAGACACCGAGGCACTATACCACCAGTGCTCATAGGCACAGCAGCAAAACATGGTACTTGGGCGACGCTGGAAATGTACAAATCACAAACAAGCAAAACGTCCATGCTTCATTAAGCTACAATGAAGAGGCGGCATGCAGGCACAACGCAGAGCAGCTATAGGCCTACATAAATTCGATCATTTGAATGATCTTAAAACCCCACGCATATAATGGATAGCTTACATCTAAAAACTAGAGCAGAATAATTACTTGACATATAAAAAATAAAAATGTCAGATTGATTTATAAGCAACACATCTTGAACACGTGCCCATTGTATTTATTTCTTACTAAAAAGTGTATAAACATAATGCATGATTATCTGTCTGTGTGTGTGTCTCTATAGGAGTAAACCTGCAGCCAGCAGTATGCCTCGCATGTCCCAGTCTGTGATGAAGGTGGATACCTCCAAACAATAGGCGCTAGGTAGAATACAAAAATACTCTCTTCGGCCTCTCCCCTCTCTCTCCTGATATGTTTCTTTCAGCAATATTACCCTCAGAGATCAAACAGCTTGACATTGGCGAAATGTGCGCTGTTTAGAAGCCTATAGAAGCCCTGCCCTGATTGGTTGGCTGGCAACGGCTGGGGTAATGTTATGACCAGGTAATTGCAGACCTTGGACAGATGCATTAACCAGGCTTAGTGACTGGAGCCACTGGATATTATTTTAGCCTGAGGGCCAAAGGAACCTGGAAGAACTGGGCCCTTAGAGAGGCTGAGGGCTGGACCTCGGAGGCCCCAGGAGGGCCCGGTACCCTGGCTCTGGTGCCCTCCATAACCACAGAGGGCTGCTCCCAACCGAGGTCTCGTTGGATCTCTGGGTCTCCCTCCTGGTGCTTTGAAGCAGGGGGCATTGGAGTTGGTGAGCTCTTGTGGAGAGTGGGGACATTGGCACCAACCCCACTACAACTAACGCCATTCATAACAACTCTCACAACATGTGGTTGACCACTCTGTTGGTCTGTGTTTGACTGTGCCACCCCATCTGTGTATTGGATGTACACACCTTATGGTAGCTTTCCCACCCTTGCTTTAATATGCCAGGGTACTCTGCCTTTATACTGCA
Source organism: Oncorhynchus gorbuscha (assembly GCF_021184085.1). NCBI lineage: Eukaryota > Metazoa > Chordata > Actinopteri > Salmoniformes > Salmonidae > Oncorhynchus > Oncorhynchus gorbuscha. Next base: position 54,796,581 of record NC_060189.1, on the reverse strand, counting down.
TACTTTGGACGATTCACTGAAAGTCATATCCCCCCTTTCCCCCCAACCTATTGCCTCTTCATTCAGTACAGAAACTTGCCCCTCGCGTGGCCAGAAAACAGCGTTGACCGAAGATTGTGTGTCAGTGGTTTCCATCACATTTCCTGTCGGATCTTTTAGAGGAACCCCTAGCTGGAAACCAGCCCAGCAGATCCTGTTTAGATTTGACACTTGATACAATGTAACTCTTATGGAATTCACTGGTTTGCATCCCAAATGTCACCCCATTTCCTACACAGTGTGCTACTTTTATCCAGAGACCTATGGGTCCTGGTCAAAAGTAGTGCACTATGTAGGGAATAGGATACATTTTAAGACATAGACACTGAGGTGAGAAACAAGCGGGCTTTCTGTAAATGAAACCTTTATGGGTTATTATATAGATTACGCTCCTATGCCTTGTGGGCTTTTAATGTTCAATAGCATAGCCAGTAAAGCCTGGGCCACACTTGCTGAGATGCACTCAGGATCTAATAACACTGTCATAGTGCTGCTGAATGGCCTGGTGTTGTACAGCAGTATGTCAGAAGAGAGCCTTTGAATAAGTTGACCCTCGCCATCCGGAAAGGAACTGCCTCCTTCCAAAAAAGCTTATTGCCAAATTTACAGCAGAGTTCATTTCCAAATGTTGGACATGTACTCCAGTGTGTTATAATGTGTGGGATACGTTGGACAAATGAGTGGATATTCTGGTGTTTTATTTTCTATCCCATTCTATCCAATTCTATTCCATTCCATTCCAGCCCATTCTATTATATTCTCCATCTCTCAGTGCCAATCTAGTAACAGTAGCAGCGCAGCGATTGCGATGTGATGGGGATGTATAAGCAGATAGATTAAAGCAGTAGTTCCATCCAACAGCTCAACAGCCTATAGACTGATCACTGATCTCCCCTCCTTGTAATCTGACAAGGGTCAGACACCCCAGCCTGTCACGTCTAGGCAGGGCGCTCTCCCTAGTATATCTTTATGTCATTTGGGGGAGGGGAGGCAGTAATGTAATGTAAGTTGTCAGAGAGATATGGTCTCAGGAAAAAAACATCCCATAAAACATATCCCCACCACTTACATCACCTAACGGCTTATTCAGGACTCGCCTTAGAATCAGGAACTCACCTTTAGGTATTCGACTCAGAAACGAGAACCATAAGGAGAGAGAACGGACTGCAACAGTCAACTAGGTTATGTACATTGCCATGACAGCACTGTCCTGGTGCTGAAAATGATTGTCATGTCATATTCACAGCCATATTCCTTCCCAATGAATCCCAATGTACCGTCGAGTGCCAGACTGAGGTTTTGAAAAGTACCCTTTCCAATAGGATATGAAGTCTCCTTCCATCTTCCCTGTATGAAACAGAAGACAACTGTTCCCTATCTCCCCTTCATCAGAGCATAGCCATGACAGGACAGGTATAGAGAATCAGCCTATGGGCCGTGTCTGTGATGGGATGTCTATGATAGGTATAGAGACTTGGTCACTGATCGCTCCCCACAGCTGGACAACAGCTGGCCCGAGCTGTTGGATGTCCAGAAGACTCTGTCCACTCCAGAAAAAGGGACACTTTAGTCTGCAGGATAGGAGACAGAGACAGAGAGAGAGAGAGAGAGAGAGAGAGAGAGAGAGAGAGAGAGAGAGAGAGAGAGAGAGAGAGAGAGAGAGAGAGAGAGAGAGAGAGAGAGAGAGAGAGAGAGAGAGAGAGAGAGAGAGAGAGAGAGAGTGTGTGTGTGTGTGTGTGAGGATATGGAGAGAATGACCCTGTTTGCAGATGGGGCTATGTTTAGGGTGTATATACTTATGGTATATACTGGACTTATATTATACAATTAGTTGCTTCACTGGCTTGGCTTCATAGCCAGTATACTATACAGAGGCTATACCTGGACATATTGTAATTCATTATGAGAACATTACATTTATTTACATTACCATTAGACGATTTCAGATTTTTGCTAACTTTTTATACCATTTTGTTTTTGGGATGGACTGTGACATTAGTATCAACTGAAACCAACTTGCTGCTGCTCTGTCAGGTCAGAAAAAGGGTAGGATATTGTTTTAATCTTCCCCACCCAACAACAATATGTATCCATATAGCACATGTAGGATTCGTTCATTTATATAAATAAACATTCAGTGGGCTACAATACTCCTCCATCTTCCTTGAAAGGATTTCCCCATGCTTGACATAACGGCCATAAAAATCAAGTCCTCGTGCGTCTTTCATTTGTTACCTTATGTACAAAATAAGGCAGCCCATTTTCAATTAGAAGGCCATCTGGAGATTACAGTTCTTTAAACCTCTGACAGAACTAAAGTCCGTTATCTCTTGTACAGTTTCTTGATCAAATCAAATGTGACATTTAAGCGGACTAACAAGCAATTATATCAGGTAATCATATCAGTATAATATCGTATCATGATTATTTATGATATGGCCAATAAGGCTACTTGATACGTGCTAGGGGAAATATTGTTGTGAAAATGTTTCTGCTTTTAATTTATTTACGTGAACTGACGTATTTCATAAGGATAATAGAATGTATTTCTGAAATATTTTCATCATAGAAAATTATGTTGAAAGAATGATCATAAGGACATCTCGTTATATATCCCGTAAATTTCTTTATTCCCTACAACCAATATACTTTGTTTAAGTATTGAGAACTTATTAGATACATCTTATAACGATGCTATTGCAAATAATTAGATTATTATCATGCCATGTAACTCCCTAAAATAATCGCAATTCGATGCTTTTTCGATAGGAAATAGAGTTCTCAAGAGCACTAAAGAAGACCCGGAGACAGAGAGGGCAGCTACAAGCACCATCATCGCGGGACTGCCGATGGGTAATTCATTTCTTTCAAAGGGCTACCCCTAGTTAACGTGTTTTCTTGAAATGATCTTCATCATCATTTTCAGGTGTATTCATACGCTTTTAAAACCTTATTGACACATCCCCTTGTGCGCAGGGTTGTGATGGGGCAGAGTGGATCCAACCAAAACTTCCGTAACGTAATCAGTGCACGTTTGCAGTCAGATGGAGTTATTGGCATGCTTTTGAAAACTGCAGACAATATAGGCCTATACTCATGGATCAAATCGGTAAACAAAACAAACACTCAAAACTCCTGCCTTTCTATAACTGCTGTCTGTTGACATCACAATATTTCAATGTCACATTGATTGAGATCTATTTTAGGACATAAAAAGAGCAGAAAATCATTAAAAACCCAATAATCCTAAACCATAAATTGTAAAATTACAGCAAAAAAAGAAAAAAGGCTATGGGAACCGAATTTCCAATTTCCAAGAGCGTTGGGTTTGGGCTTTGAATTGAGAGGTGCGGTTTCAGATTGTTAAGAACATCCCCAACTTTGGCATCTGCTTGACATTTGGACCCGAGGAAGCCTTGCGTGAGAGTAACGCCAATAATAAAGATGCCAAAGCACATTTAAAACTTTGGGTAGAAAACATTATTGGTGGTTCCAGACCAAAATAATGAAAGGAGATGCATGCGGTGCCTATTCCCCCCTCCTGCTTTTTTTCAAACTGTGATGTCATGGATAGTATTGCAAAAATGCCAGTTGCTGTGTTTCGGATGAACACAATTAGTCCGGAATGATCACGTTTAGAGTTTGATGGTCAGTTCGCCAAAGTGTACGAGACCATTGAAAGTAGGCCTATCATACTGGCGTCAACTAGACGAAATAGTAGATAGGCCTATTTCCAGAATCTAAATATTCGTATCCTTCCCTATTCTTCCTCTTTTCATTTTTTTTGGGGGGGGTCTATTAGACTATAGTAATGACAATGATATTTTGTATTACTTGTATTATACCTGTGCAGTATATGCCTGGCTTCTTTCAGATTAGCATCCGTTTTTGATTTACACGACCAAAAGTCTGGTAAATGGAACTCCACATTCGCCGTAACCTATTCAGAAAGATATTATACATTTGCTAAAAAAAATCGTAAACTTAGGTCGAGTTTATCTTGAACTCTCAAACTGCATTTTGTATATGGCCTATTCTGAAGGTTAATTTTAGAATAGGCCTACTGTTCCTCAATATTATACAATATGAATGTTGGTAAATGTTATATTACAATTATTATTATTAGTAAAAGTACAGCGTATAGTTTTATAATGTAGGCTAGGCTAAGGGTTCGAAGCCTACCCACATCTCTCCGGGTTTCATCCAGAGACTGCGCGTCTCAGCAGCGACAGCGTGGCGTCCCGCTCCCTCAGCAGGTAGTTGTGTTGACAAACTGCAGAATATGGAGAGCCGTAAGGACTTCATCAATCATTCCAAATGAAAGGCAACCTTGGTGTCAGCCACACCGAAAAAAAATGTTACCTATATAAACAGCATCAACTATCGGAAACCCTGATTAGGCTATGGGAACAGAGCAGAATCAAATAAAGCCTGTTCATTGGAAGGTAGAAAAAAAACATCTAATTTCATCATACATTTCAGCTTCAAATACAGCCAGACTAAATTAAATGAACCGTATGGCCCAAAAAAATGAACATGTATGAGCTAGGCTAATAAGTTGCGTAATAAATAAAAGTAAAAAATAGTGCAGAATAATAAACAATCACCATTTCCATTTAATGTTGCAAATGACTACAAAGTGCATAAAGAATAATAATAAACACCTACATATTAATGTTGCATGTACAATATTATGGTCAGTGTGGTGAACTAACTGTAATCCTTATTTTCATATCTTTTGTCCCATCCTTCCTCCCTATGCGCATAAGTCGATAGTTTGGCACAAATCTTCATCGACTGATTTACAGGGTCAACTCGTGCGTAATCGCTTTACTCAAGTAAAGAATCTGCCTTATCAGAAAGTAATTTATGTCAGTCAATTAAACACGACGATTCCTATGAAATAATGTAACTTGCATGTAGGATTTTATTAAATAGTATTGCTTTTATATAATAAGAGTAATGGAAGGCGCTTGGAGCTCCTTTTGGCACAGTTGTAGATTTAGGTCCTCAATGTAGAATAACCCCATGGTTGTTGCAACAATGATAGGTAGGCTATTAATCATATCTTAATTAGTACGAACATGTGTTTTACTGAAAAAGCTGGAACTAAATGAATGATTAAGGCAATGGATCGAATCATCTAAAGTAGGTTACCAACCATTCAATTGAACCAGTTCTCCATCCAATTTAGCCTAGTATTTGGCATTGCTATGTTTTTTTCATAGGCCCTGAAATGAGTCTGAGGAAGACAGATACAGTTGAGTTATATATTCTCCCTCCTTGACATGGTCCCTTGTCTCCCCGCGCTATGGAGAGCTAAAAAGGGGTCAGGGTACACATTGCATCACCACTCTCTAAACCTTCTCAGATTGACCCCTCTCCCATGCAGCTCCAAGGGCCCTGTATCTCTCTGCTGACGGCCCCTGTGATGCTCTACCTTTTCATTTACAGCACATAAAGCACACTCCGCTAGAGGTCGAGGGTCATGTTGTGTCTGGAGTCGATTTACTCCTGTCTATCTATACACTGACAGGCTCAGAGGAACTCTATGGTTAATATATACACTATGGATCGGGGCTTTGAAATGCCGTTTGGTAGTTTCGAGAGCAGTGTTTGAGAGGTGTATATAGGGGACTTAATTCGTAAATATAGCGTACATAGTCAAAGGGTGAATCAGTAATGGTCACGATCTTGAATATCAAAACTTTTGAATATAAAAACATTATGATCACTGTAGAAATAGTCACAGCTCAACACAAGGGGAATATTTTCTCAGTTTTATTTGTATACAATGTAGACATGTTTTATTTTCAGTGTTGTCATTCAGCAACCCATCTCAGATGTAAATGGTTTTTGTTAGGCTGTTGAAACAGGAATCGTCTATAAAAATCTCAATCCATAAATCCACACAGGAAACTAAAATGTACATGGAATTGAAGAAAAGGAAAAGTCTGTACTGTCATTTGCTGCTGTTAAACTAGTGTAATTAACATTTCATAAATATTACAATAATAATCTCAAATCACTTCAATTTAAATTCATCATGGAAGTGGAGAACATGAACTGTGCAAAGACTCAGTTCTCTGCATGCAGTCCAGTGCTCATACAAAATGTCAGTGCAAAAACCGGTCTACTTATGGGAGATTTTTTTGTTTTTTGTTAAAATACATAAAAATAAAATATTTTTTAAAATATAAATCTCTATACATGTGCAAATAAAATAAAATCTGGGTTTTAATCAATTGTATGCAATAATTTACCACAGTAGTTATTCTGCTCAGGTTCACATGCCAGTTTGGTTGTCATTTTCAACATTTTGTTTATTGGCACTATAACTAATAATAAAGACTGTGCCTGGCTAAGACAACAGATAGAAAACAAACAGTCCTTCAGATATGTGAGAACTAAAGTGTGATTTTATATATATATATATATATATATGATTCAGAAGACAGTAGTGTGGAGAGAAAACACCCACTGGTTAAAGTGCTCACTAGTTAGTAATCATTAAAAGAAACAATCTTGTAGTCCTGGGTCATGTGCAATCTACTGAACAATGCATATAGAAATGTCACAAATAGAGCAGACATGATTCCTTATTCTACATGTCAGAGGTATGTCTGATCTAGATTACATATTTCTGGACATTTGTAGCAAATAGAATCAAGCCCTTAGAGTCACTGGGGAGAGTTAGGGATAGAAAGAGTGAGAGGTTGCAGTCATAGAATAGAGATTGACAGGAAACATGATAGAGGCATCAGTCCAGAGTCACACACACAAAACAAATCACAAGATAAATGTAGTCCACAAAGGATGGTGGGAAAGATTAACGTTCATATCTGTGGTTTCACTTAGGCTGTTTACACAGGCAGCCCAATTCTAATCTTTTTTCCCTTCAGTAATTGGTCTTTTGACAAATCAGATCTAGATGTGAATAGATCGGATTTGATTGGTCCAAAGACCGATGAGTGGAAAAAAATGGAATCAGAATTGGGCTGCCTGTGTAAACACAGGCATCGGTGCTAGAGTCAGTGCCTGAATGTGTCCCAAATGCCACCCTATTCCCTATATAGTGCACTGCTTATGACCCGAGCCCTATGGGCCCTGTTCAACTGTTGCGCAACACATAGGCAATAGGATGCCATTTGGGATCCAGCCTGTTTTGAATGGGTAGAATGCCTGTCAACACAAAAGGATAAAGTAACAGATACACTAACAACTTCATTTATCAACATTACCTATCCCAGCTTGGGCCGAGGTAAAAACTCACTGAACAATTGTCCTCAACTCTGAAACCTATTTTTCCATCTGCAATCAAGAGCTGTATTACCAGTGTTGTGTTCATTAGGCGCCAAATAGAAGAAAATGGATTGCAACATTGAGAAACTAATTGGACTTGTCCAATAAGAAACATTTGTCTTCCGTAGGCGAAAAACATTTTCAATTTTGTACACTAATTAATACGACCCAGCTGAGATGCATGTAGATGAGTTCACATTACAAACTCAAAATTGGACTCTGAGATTCCCATGGACCTTCGAGTCATCCACACACATCAATTCAGAGTATGACCCATGGCGATTACTTTACAACTCATAAAATACTTTGGAATGGACGCAAATAGTCCTTTGAAGTTCACTGCTAAAAATAAAAGAGATTCCATGTTGTAAATGTGGTTGGATTAATTATTGTTGTGCCTCTTGGAAATTCATATTAATTCCATCCAATTTAATCCAGCTCACAAAGTTAAGGACAAAAATGCAGTGGAGTTTCTACCAGCCCATTAGTCATTCTTTTAAGTTCCTCTAATCGTAAAAAACATTTAAACAAAAACAACATTCATTTAAAAAAAGAAAACTAGAATATTAAACTCAAAACTCATAGTTAGAGTAATTCACAAAACATAATGTGAACAACAACTGCTAATTGTTGCTGTAATAATATTCAGTCCTTGTTCATAGCATATGTTTAACTTCTTCTTGACTTCGTTAACATACTGGAGCTACACTTTTGCGTGGTTAAGCTGGAAGTAGTTGGTTATATGTTCGTATGCTACTTGTGTGCTGGATATACGTCTAGTCTGTTTTAGGCCTCGTCACTTCAGGTGGGCGGGCCAAATCTCTACGCTACCTGGTCTCCATTGGCTCTACAGCCGGAGAACAGATCACCTCCCACCCAGTATGGAAGCAAGCATCATAGCTAGCAGTACAGGAACCTATATTAAGAATGACCAGCAACAACTATTGTCCAAAGTAGTATCCTATATCAGTGCAATCACTGGTTCGTGTATTCACCGACTTCCACTCCTCGTCACTTCCCGGTTAGGCCGCCACGTGGCCGATGAGATAGATGTTGTCGTAAAGATGGCCGACAAAGTCCTCGCTGATGTTCTGGGCAGCGTGGCGCGTGTTGCGGATGAATTCGCGTTTGGACATCTTGTTCTTGACGTGCGGGCTGGTCAAGTCTATAGACAGCAGGATGAGTGAGTAGCAGAGCACATACACCGCATCTGGAGAGGAGAGATGGACAGAATGTGAGAGGTCAAACAAGTCCCAGCATCCAATGAAGATAAAGTTGTATATCGAGCTGTGGGGGTGGCAGCTAGGCTAGCTGTTAAGAGCATTGGGCCAGTAAAAATAAATAAATGATGGTGTTTACCTAAAAAACTAGTTTAGACTTAAGATCAATAATTGTGATGGGGCACACACGCCAACAAAATAGATATTTTGTTTATCTTGCTTAGTAATATACATGTATTCAATATATTAGATAGCCCCAATGTTTTAGTTGAGGTCTTTCTCAGTCCAACAATACTTTCTCTGTTCATTGTGTGGTCATCACTTGGCTGAGAGGGTGGGTGGGAGTTTATGAATAAACGACAGGGAGACGGAGCGAAGGGAAGACCAGAAAAGAGCATCAGAACAAGAGAAGGGCTGATAGAAAAAGAGTTTCATAATGACGCGTCTTCAGAAAAAAAGAAGAAGCATATTCTGAAGTGTGAATAATATTCCTTTAAGACAAGACGCATAACAGGGAAGGAAAGAGACGTGTCTACTCATATTCTCAGACCTTACAGTGTGGGTATCAGCCCTGGTTCTGGGCAGACTAAGAGGGGTTGAACAGGGGGTCTCTTTAGAGTGGGAGAGAGCGAGAGAAAGTGTGAGAGCGTACAATCGCCGCTCCTCCTTTACTGCTCTGCCAATTCTATCGCCAGTAAGTTTATAATAAATCAGCCGGCTTCTCCTCCAGGACGACGGAGAACGGCCGAGAACCACGCCAGATGTTATTACAACGCCGTCCTGTGATTGGCTGGAGCGCTGCCCTCACTCTCCTAACACTTTAAGCCCGTGGGATTATTGTGGCTTTAGGGACCAATGACAGTGTTAGTACAAAGATTTCTCACACATTTGATTCATTCAACAAGGACAGGACAACTTGGGTCAAGTGCAACACCAGAGCCCTTAGTAAATTAGAGACACTGTGGGGAGATCAACAGATGAGAGAAGACCTAAAGCCTGTGGGATTTGTTGAGCATGGACCCAGAGTTAGGAGTTGTTCGACTGTGGCAGAAACTGGCAGGTGGTTGCAAGCGCTGTCAACAGAACAGGCCAGACAGACAGACACAGACGCACGATGTCAGGTGTTTACAGTGACATAACCGATTCCTTTTATCTCCTAGTGGAGTAAAGGGCCTTTTACAGTACTTGTGTCTTCTTGGGCTTGGTCCTCTAAAGCGGACCTACGTCTAGACTGGTTGAATCCATCTGTTGCCAGTATTACAACATCCACTTACCATAGCCGTGGGAATTATCAGGTGCTGAAACACCCCCTGATCAATCTGAATTAATATATAGTACCGGTAAAAAGTTTGGACACACCTTCTCATTCAAGGGTTTTTCTTTATTTTTACTATTTTCTACATTGTAGAATGATAGTGAAGACATCAAAACTATGAAATAACACACATGGAATCACGTAGTAACCAAAAAAAAATCTAAATATATTTTAGATTCTTCAAAGCCTTTGCCTTGATGACAGCTTTGCATTCTCAACCAGCTTCACGAGGTAGTCACCTGGAATGCTTTTCCAAGAGTCTTGAAGGAGTTTCCACGTATGCTGAGCACTTGTTGGCTGCTTTTCCTTCATTCTGCGGTCCAACTCATCCCAAACCATCTCACTTGGGTTGAGGTCGGGTGATTGTGGAGGCCACGTCATCTGATGCAGCACTCCATCACTCTCCTGCTTGGTCAAATAGCCCTTACAAAGCATGGAGGTGTGTTTTGGGTCATTGTCCTGTTGAAAAACAAATGATAATCCCACTAAGCCCAAACCAGATGGGATGGCGTATCGCTGCAGAATGCTGTGGTAGCCATGCTGGTTAAGTGGTGTCCTTTAGTATTGGTTTCTTTGCAGCGATTCGACCATGAAGGCTTGATTGACGCAGTCTCCTCTGAACAGTTGATGTTGAGATGTGTCTGTTACATGAACTCTCAAGCATTTATTTAGGCTACAATTTATGAGGCTGATAACTCTAATGAACTTATTCTCTGCAGCAGAGGTAATTTTGGGTCCTCATGAAAGCCAGTTTCATCGTTGCGCTTGATGGTTTTTGAAACTGCACTTGAAGAAACTTTAAAAGTTCTTGACATTTTCCAGAAATGACTGACCTTCAGGTCTTAAAATTCTTGCCATAATATGGACTTGGTAGTTTCTGGTGGTCTTCCGGGCCTTTTGGTGTTCCTGAGCTCAACAATGTGTTCTTTCTTTTTAAGAATGTACTAAATAGTTGATTTGGCCACACCTAATGTTTCTCTCTGCTGGGTTTTTCAGCCTAATGAGGTCTTCCTGCACTGGCAGTGACAGCTCTTTTGGACTTCATATTGAGGGTTAAGGAGCAACCGATTCCAAATGCAAATGTGACACTTGAAATCAACTCTAGACCTTTTATCTGCTAACCTGTAAATTAACTAATGATGGAATAACACACACCTGGCCATGGAACAGCTGAGCAGACAAAATGGAGGGACCACATATTCCTACACCATTCACCCATTTTGGATGTAAATACCCTCAAATTAAAGCTCATATTCATTCTTTAATTTCAACTCCAATATGCTGTTGTAGACAGCTAAAATAATAATAACATGGTCAATGTCCAAATATTTATCGACTGGACTGTATATATTTTTGTATTTTTTCTCCCCAATTACAATCTTGTCTCGTCGCTGCAACTAACCAATGGGCTTGGGGAGGCGAAGGTCGAGTCATGTGTCCTCCGAAAAATGACCCAACTAACTGCACTACTTACCACATGCCCCCTTAACCTGGATGCCAGCCGCACCAATGTGTCGGAGGAAACACTGTTCAACTGACGACCGATGTCAACCTGCAGGCGCCTGGCCCGCCACAAGGAGTCGCTAGAGTGCGATGAGCCAATTAAAGCCCCCACCCCCAGCCAAACCCTCCCCTAACCCGGACGACACTGGGACAATTGTGTGCCGCTCTATGGGACTCCCGATCACGGCCGGTTATGATACAGCCCGGGATCAAACCCGGGTCTATAGTGACATCTCTAGCGCTCCTTGTGACCCATCTCTAGCGCTGTGCCACTCAGGAGGCCCATATATTTTTATATACATTTCTCTTACAAAAGTAGTGCACTGGGCCTTTACTAGTCCTGTATTAGCAGACCGATAACGCACTCTGTAGCGTGGGCAGACGGCTAGATCATCGGCAAAAAAAAAAACCCAGCACCCATTGCAGCACCCACATACATCTTGCCTCCAACTCAACACCTGTCAGGACTACAATTCCCATGAATTAACTTATTACTACAATTCCCTCCACTAAACTAAACATCCTGTAGAACTACAACTCCCTCCGCTCACATAGGCTGAATTAACATAACATGCACCAGAACTACAATCCCCTCCACTCATCCGACTTCCTTAAACACCCTGCAGATTAGAACTAAAACTCCCTGCAGTGCACTGACCTGGGCTGAGACCCACGTCCCGGACCAGGACAGGGTTGCAGGCGCAGAAGCGGTGGGAGAACTTGGTGATGAGCGTCTCCAGATATTCGCCCCTCTCCTCTGGGGCGTGGATGTGTCTGAAGAAGTCCCTCAGTGCGTTGGGCAGGAACTGGTTACTGAAGTTGTGCAGCGTGACCAGCTCATCCAACACATCTCTCCTGCAATGAGAGACAATCCAATAAGAATTTGAAAAAAGCCCAGTGAGAATTTGAAAAAAGCCCAGTGAGAATTCAATGAAGAAAACCCACCTCTCATCTAGGTATACCCTCAGCATCTTCCAGTTGAGCGTGCGAGTGCAGAAGATGAACTTGGCCAGCTCCTTGGGATGGTCCACCAGTATGCCTTTGGACATGAAGTAACTGATACCCTATTGGAGAGAGAGAGTGGATCAACATGAAACATACACAGAGAAAGAGGGATTAGAGGGGGAGAGTAGAGAGAAGAGACTCAGACAACACCATCTCAGTCCATCAAACAGTGGGTTCTATCACATGCCCTTTAAGTGGCTGGCCATAGTCAGCCTAATTCACTTAGCGATACAGACAGACCAAATAACGCCATTAGATTCTAGGGGACCAGGCTTTGACCTGCAGTGACCTCCAAGGCTGTGATGTCTTTCAGAATGCATGCATCAGCAGTAAACAAGTAATTTAGCTGGTAGTCATTTGTCTTCAAGGTGGGCTGAAGTGTGATGTGTACTTACCATTTCTAAAATCATAATTTTTTTGTGGTTTTCATATACTGACGAAGGTTGATCTATGCAGAATCAATAACATACAGTGAAAAAAAGCTAATTGGCCAGTATACATCGAGCCAAATCTTATATATAAGGAACCATTTCCCGGAAACGGATTAAGCCGGCTTTATCTACGTCCGGGAAACCGGAGTGTTTCAGTGGGGAAGTGGTGCTTTAAAAAGGAGAACGAGGTATTGGGGATAAAGGTGAAAAAGAGATGACTTACCTCCTGATGGTTAGCGTTGAACGTCAGACTGCCTTCATCTAGCATCATGTAGAGTCTTCTATATGAGAAGCCATAGGGAAGCCTTCTATTGTAGATGGAACAGTGACCCCATGTGGACTTACACAAACTAGGGCACAGCCAGAGAGAGAAAGAGAGAGCAAGTCAGGGAACAAGCGAGCGACAGAGAAAAAGGGAGGACTTGCGATTAGAAACGATCACCCAATCAACTCTTTGAACCATTAAAAAAGCACATTGTCCCACAGAACCTGGTAAATGGTGTACCTACTAGTGGCAAGCACCATTTGAATGATTTGTGGACAATTAAAAACATAGATGAATCTGTAATGGCATATCAGGTCCTGTAGCGCACTTCTCATTGACCGCGTTCACACAGGGAGCCCAATTCTGATATTTTGTCCAATAATTTGTCTTTTGACCAATAACATCAGAACTTTTCACATTTTTTAAAGCTGATCTTATTTGGTCAAAATACCAATTAGTGACATTATTTTTGAATAATTAATTCTGAACGCCCTCTAACTATACTCACCCCTGCCTCCCATCCTCAGACCCTGTCAGTCTACTACTCACCCCTGCCTCCCTTCCTCAGACCCTGTCAGTCTACTACTCACCCCTGCCCCCCTTCCTCAGACCCTGTCAGTCTACTACTCACCCCTGCCTCCCTTCCTCAGACCCTGTCAGTCTACTACTCACCCCTGCCCCCCTTCCTCAGACCCTGTCAGTCTACTACTCACCCCTGGCTCCCTTCCTCAGACCCAGTCAGTCTACTACTCACCCCTGCCTCCCTTCCTCAGACCCAGTCAGTCTACTACTCACCCCTGCCTCCCTTCCTCAGACCCAGTCAGTCTACTACTCACCCCTGCCTCCCTTCCTCAGACCCAGTCAGTCTACTACTCACCCCTGCCTCCCATCCTCAGACCCTGTCAGTCTACTACTCACCCCTGCCTCCCATCCTCAGACCCAGTCAGTCTACTACTCACCCCTGCCTCCCATCCTCAGACCCAGTCAGTCTACTACTCACCCCTGCCTCCCATCCTCAGACCCAGTCAGTCTACTACTCACCCCTGCCTCCCATCCTCAGACCCCGTCAGTCTACTACTCACCCCTGCCTCCCATCCTCAGACCCTGTCAGTCTACTACTCACCCCTGCCTCCCATCCTCAGACCCTGTTAGTCTACTACTCACCCCTGCCTCCCATCCTCAGACCCTGTTAGTCTACTACTCACCCCTGCCTCCCATCCTCAGACCCAGTCAGTCTACTACTCACCCCTGCCTCCCATCCTCAGACCCTGTCAGTCTACTACTCACCCCTGCCTCCCATCCTCAGACCCAGTCAGTCTACTACTCACCCCTGCCTCCCATCCTCAGACCCTGTCAGTCTACTACTCACCCCTGCCTCCCTTCCTCAGACCCAGTCAGTCTACTACTCACCCCTGCCTCCCATCCTCAGACCCTGTGAGTCTACTACTCACCCCTGCCTCCCTTCCTCAGACCCTGTGAGTCTACTACTCACCCCTGGCTCCCTTCCACAGACCCAGTCAGTCTACTACTCACCCCTGCCTCCCATCCTCAGACCCTGTCAGTCTACTACTCACCCCTGCCCCCCTTCCTCAGACCCAGTCGGTCTACTACTCACCCCTGCCTCCCATCCTCAGACCCAGTCAGTCTACTACTCACCCCTGCATCCCTTCCACAGACCCTGTCAGTCTACTACTCACCCCTGCCTCCCTTCCACAGACCCTGTCAGTCTACTACTCACCCCTGCATCCCTTCCACAGACCCTGTCAGTCTACTACTCACCCCTGCATCCCTTCCACAGACCCTGTCAGTCTACTACTCACCCCTGCCAGAGGTACTCGTCGTGGCCCAGGTCCTGCCACACGCAGGATGCCAGACAGAGGTCTGTAGCGTTCAGGTAGGACAGGATGGTGATGCTGAGCTCTGGAGGAAGCATCTCCAGGTCTATGAAACCCTGCTGCTCCTTCCCCCGGCGGGCACGCAGCAGCTGGTAGATGTCTGCCCCTTGGCAGTGCTGGGGGTGGCGCCGCGGGTGGGGGTGAGGTGGCAGGTCGCCCACCACGGGGAAGGGGGGAGCTTGGCCTGGGTTAGCCCCCATCTCCATCCCCAAATCCTGGGGATCTCCGTCAAGGCCAGGTCCAGCGTCCCAGTGCTCTCCGTACTCCTGCTGCAGCTGCTGGTTCCTGGCCACCCTCCACAGCCCCTGACCCATCTGCAGGATCTGGTGTATAGGCAAGACAACACAGGCAGCACAGTCTGCATGTGTCACATAGGGAATAGGTTCCCTCAGGAGGAATATCAAAACAGAAGTAGCTCAGTGATCTACTTACTAGGCATTAAATTGGGAAATTCCTGGCTATCCAATCTGGCCTTAAATAGCCATGTACTCTTATAATCTCCACCCGGCACAGCCAGAAGAGGACTGGCCACCACTCAGAGCCTGATTCCTCTCTAGGTTTCTTCCTAGGTTCCTGTCTTTCTAGGGAGTTTTTCCTGTGCACATCTGTATTGCTTGCTGTTTGGGGTTTTAGGCTGGGTTTCTGTATAGCCCTCTGTGACATCTGCTAATGTAAATTACATTTGATTGAGCCAAAGTCCTATTTTAACAATCCAATATAAAAACGAAGGCCATCGTGCTACCTTGTTTAAATGTTTGGGAAACTGGATTACTTCCTGGTTACTTTTGTCACTGGCATGGCAACAGCTGATGGTAGGCATATCTATCTTGGAGTTACCCTGCTATGCTGAGTCACTGAAGGGCTCAGCGGTTGTCACAAAAATAGAGAAACATCCGTGACGGGTCAATTTAACCTGCATTCAGACCCTAGCTGTTTGTCCGCAGAAACATTTCAATGATTGCCTCTGCTTTCATGTGTCATCACGCATACATTAGCCCAATCAAATTAAAGCAATTGCTTCCTGAAAGTGCACTCTGGAACAGTCTCTGTAAGGGGTCGAGGCAGATTCTAATGTGACTTTGCATAACAAGCTATTTTGAAATATACTGAACAAAAATATAAATGTAACAATTAACGATTTTACTGAGTTACAGTTCATAATGAAATTAGTAAATTGTAATAAATAAATTAGGCCCTAATCTATGGATTTCACAAGATTGGGCAGCAGTGCAGCCATGGGTGGGCACAGGCCCACCCACTGGGGAGCCAGACCAGGCCAATCAGAATATGTTGTCCCCCACAAAAGGGCTTTATTACAGACAGAAATACTCCTAAGTTTCTATCCCGCAGGTGACGAAGCCTGGATGTGGAGGTCCTGGGCTGGCGTGGTTACACGTGGTCTGCGGTTGTGAGGCCGGATGGACGTACTGCCAAATTCTCAGAAAATACAGGTACAGAAAATAACATTAAATTCTCTGACAACAACTCTGGTGGATATTCCTGCAGTCAGCAGGCCAATTGCACGCTCCCTCAAAACTTGAGACATCTGTGTTATTGTGATGTGACAAAACTGCACATTTTATAAATGTATTTTATTGTCCCAAACACAAGGTGCACCTGTGTAATGATCATGCTGTTTAATCATCTTCTTGACATGCCACATCTGTCAGGTGGATTAATTATCTTGGCAAAGGATAAATGCTCACTAACAGGGATGTAAACACATTTGTGCACAAAATGTCAAATAAATAAGCTTTTTGAGCGTATGGAAAATGTCTGGGATCTTGTATTTCAGCTCATGGAACATGGGACCAACAATTTACATGTTGCGTTTATATTTTGGTTCAGTGTAGTTACTATATGCATCAAGCCTGCTCTCTCCATCTTTACCCTTATAATCCTTTGGCCAGGAACAACTATCTTACCCCTTCCATTTATAGCCATCTAAACCTTTACCCCATCAGGCAGGGGACAGTGCAACTGAGGCAAGGCCTAAACCACTTGCTACTGCTATCACTTACCCTCAATCATGCCAGCTATGGCCCTGTTTTTTCTCCAGGAAAAAACCCCCAATCCACAACACAAATTGACGTGGTATTATATTATAAACCAGAAGTAGCCTCAGTTATCCCACTAGGTAATATGCATTCAACTCTCTCCGACTCTCCTGTCAGTCAGTGAATGGGTTTGTAGCTTGTGTTTTTGTCACATTTGTTTCCCCTTTTTTCTCATTTAACTTGCATTGTTCAGAAAGAGCTTGTGAGTAAGCATTTCACTACACCTAGTCGGCACGTGACAAATAACATGTCAGACAGTTTACACTACAGACACTCTTCTCTCTTGTAATAGCATCTTAGAATGGTTCAGAGCTGAATCATAGCCTGGTCCCAGATTTGTTTGTGCCATCTTGCCAATTCCTGTGGTGATTGTTAAGACAGCCCAAACACATCTGGGATCAGGCTAGAATCTTCCACCCCTGTCACTACAGCTGAATCTCAATTCCAGCCTATTTAGCCTAACCACTGCTCGGAATTCCTCACATGTTCTCAATTCTCGGTTTCCCATGTGATGTGGGCATGCTCCTAGGCTGCTTGTCGCTCCATTGCTGCAATGGCATTGCACTTGTTATTCAGCATTCCCTGCTTGCTGCTGGAGCATTACAACTGTAGGCTGCTCAAAAACACACTGGGGAATGTCTTAATGCTACAATATGTAACTTTTTGGGCAAGCTGACCAAATCCAAAGAAATGTGTGTTCTAGATATGTCAGTCTCATTGAAAGCAAGTCTAAAAAGTGGTAGGTATGTTCTTTGTAAGATATGTCCATTATTCCCGTTATGTTATTTTTTTTTGCATCTTTTACTTTTGTACACAAGCTTCAAACAGCTGAAAACACACTATTTTTGGATATGGAAAACATATTTCACAGCGGTTTAGATGGTACAATGATTCTCTACACAGACGGATTATTTTGTCACAAACTGAAATTAGGCACACGATTAGAATTCTAGCAACCAGGAAAAGGCAGAGCTATTTCTGCATGTTGCATCTTTAAAGTTGACACGAGTCTACTGGTTATATGGTGAGAGGGTTACTGTAGGTCATAGATGTTTCTAGACATGTAGGCTAAGACTAGGTCTAGATACATAGCCTAAACTGTTTGGATTAGTTCAACTGACCTAAGGGTGTATTTGTTCAAATGTGGATTGATGTCTTACAGTCATACTTATGACAGCCTAGCTTGCTAGTCAATTATTTTAAGCATTATTTTAAGCAAATAATTCAGTAGTAAAAAAAACAAAAACTTGCACTCATTTAAAAGGAGAGAAAGCACAGTGCATGGTGTGATCACATTGGCTGAATTGATGTATTGCGAATGCACAGGACAGGCATATGGTTGGTCTACATTGGTAGTTGGTTCATGGGGTGAGGCATTCAAATTAGGTGGGTTTGGGGGTGTTTTAACTGAATCTGGTGATCGCAAACATATCATTTGAGTTTAAAATGAGCAACTATCTCCAGTGGGTTTTGACTCCTTCGTGATTGAAAAACCGGTGGTAGTCTACCTGTACATGCGTGTACGGAGAATGTTGTACCAAATGGTCTGTGTACAGTCAATAAAGTGACGCACAATACAGATTCCGAGAAATCATTCTGATCAGCTGCCTACTGAATGTACAATCTTTAACAAACTAATGCAAACGTTTCGCTAGTGAGAAGGACATTCATGCATACCTGTAGTCATGTAATACGAAGTCTCTTGGTAAACAGAGGGACCATACTCTGTCAAGCACTAGAGTTATGTGCCCCACCGTCTGTTGACGTTTGCCTAATTCAGTAATTGGATAAACTGTCAGACAGTAGTGGGCTTGAAACACGTTCAGCGTCTTGTTGGAAACAACATCAAACTTGAAGTTATGTTCGGCAACTGATAGATAATGTCACTATCAAGCTAAATTGACCTAAAGCCCTCGCCTTTCTTCAATATAATTATACAAGCCAACCAGCCATTGGGGAGGCTCGTCTTGTCAATGACAGACCATCCTAACCAGCGCCACCTACCTGAATTGTATGGAAGATTGTACCGCCGCCGCGACGTATACACAGTCCAGAACGTAAACAAATTCGGTGGGAATAGTTGTGGGTCTTCTACCGGTAACCAGATGCTCCCATCTCCGTTAAATGCTGGCCAAAAACACCCACTCTCTTCGCTGTTGTAGAGAAAAACTGCTCTCAAAGTGACAACAGGCCTAATCTGCCCCTATCACTCAATATAAGGCTTCTTCAACTCCTCATTTCGCCCTCCTCTTTTTACACGCACTGTTGTCTGGTTTGACGCTTCGCGTGTTATTGGTGGAAATGACGTAGCTATAACTGAGTAAATCTATCTAACGATTGTGATTGGTACTTAACTATGATATTGTAACGACCCAAGAGCATGCTTTTGCGGCACAGTCGATAGCGCGCCGGACCTGGGGCTCGAAGGTCGAGGGTTCGAGACCTGCTCCCTGCTGTTTCATTACAATATTTCATTTTTATTTTGTTTAAAAAAGTATTATTCTAGTAAAAAAGGTCGGCCTACACAGAGCAGTCTAACGAAATCCATTTGACTTTTTTTCTTCTTACACATTAAAGGTAGCTAACCAGAATAATTATGTTTTGCTTTCAAATACAGACAGTAAAGACGACTTTTTTACACGGGTTTAGTTAGTTCAGCTTGTTTCATAAGTCGTCGTCAGTTTTCCATCGACATTAAAACCAGAAGTCTACAAAATAACTTACCGCCATCTAGCTACGAATGTGCTCTTATGAATCTTCCTTCTAGTTTTTCTGATTCACTTATCATGGCAACCAATCGCGGCAATTATGTTATTTACCCGGGCAAAACAAACTAAATACACTTCCAGCTAGCTAACCAATTTGGCTAGCACTTCTCAAATGTAAGGTAATTTATTATATTTTGTGCGTGGTATGTTTCAGTAACTGCAACAACGAGTCACCTCAACAAAAACTAACGTTCGCCTATAACATAGCAAGTAACTTGCTGGCAAGCTGTGTTGGTAGCTAGCCAACATGTAATGGTAACGTTACATAGCTATATTGTTTATGTTAGTTAACTAGATTGTGTTTTATCCATTCGTTGTAAAAGAGTTAATGGAAGAATGGTTGTGGTAACGTTACCTGTCTGTCATTTGCATCTTCAAGGTCCGCAATGATGTCAACCGGTGATTTGAAAGGATGTCTTCGGAAGCTGGATGCTCAACTACGGACATTGAAGTACCCAAGAGAGGTCGACTATAATGGGTATGTTAGCTAGGTCATGAATAAAAATTGGGCCAGTGCTAACTAAACAATTGTGCCACGTTCCCAAACCTTTTGAGGGAAGGAGCCAGTTTATACAATCTGTCGGCACCTGTGTTGTGTTTGTTCAGTTGATGGCCACATGATGGCTCCACTATTCAGTCTTAGTTGCAGTGCAGGAGCTGTATGAACATTGGTGTCACTTTTACTTGCTTACATTGGAGATATACATCCCCCATATATTCCCCAAATCTGATATATAGTGAGCTCCAAACGTATTGGGGCAGTGACAATTTTTGTTGTTTAGCTTTGTACTCCAGCACCTGATTTGACCATCAGGTATTCCAAGACACTTTGGATTTGAAAAGATACAATGTTTGAGTTTAAAGTGCAGACTGTCAGCTTTAATTTGAGGGTATGAACCATTTTAGAAACGACAACACTTTCTGTACATAGTCCCTCCATTTTTGCTATCATTATTAGATAGATCTGAATGAATTGTGAATAATGATGAGTGAGAAAGTTAGATGCACAAATATCATACACACCCACAATGCTAATATCCCCTGTTATTCTAATAATATATGCCATTTAGCAGACACTTATCCAAAGCAACTTAGTCATGTGTGCATACATTCTACGTATGGGTGGTCCCGGGAATTGAACCCACTACCCTGGCGTTACAAGCGCCATGCTCTACCAACTGAGCTACAGAAGGACCACATAATAGGAGAGGTTAGTATGTCTTGGGGGATGATATTTTTGAGTAACTTTCTCACTCATCATTATTTACAATTAATTCAGGACTATCTGTAATCATTGTAGCATCCACATGAATGTATGTGTTTTTAGAAGCATAGTATATTCTTACTTACGGTAAAATTGACTCAAATGACATTACATTATTTACCATTAATTTCTGTTGGGCACAAAATAATCTGAAACACAACCAAAACAAACAGCAAATGCATCCAACAAGTTTGTAGAGTCACAAGCTTGATGTAATCATTGCGCGCTAGGAATATGGGATCAAATACTAAACATTTACATTTACATTTAAGTCATTTAGCAGACGCTCTTATCCAGAGCGACTTTAATACAAGTTAATTTGTCTAAAATACTTTTGGTCCCCTGAAATGTGGGTCTATATGAAATTACCCTCAAATTAAAGCTAACAGTTAGGATTTGACTATGAAGTTCAAATGCAAAGTATTGGAGTACAGAGCCAAAACAACAAATGTGTCACTGTCCCAATACTATACCAAACATTAAGAAAACCTTAATACTGAGTTGCCCTCAGAGCCTCAATTTAATTCAACTCTACAAGGTGTCAAGCGTTTCACAGGGATGCTGGCACATGTTGACTCCAATGCTTCCCACAGTTTTTTAAAAATTGGCCTGATGTCCTTTGGGTGGAGGACCTATCTTGATACACACAGGAAACTGTTGAGTGTGAAAAACCCAGCAGTGTTGTAGTCCTTAACAAAAACTGATGCGCCACGCACCTACTAACATACCCCGTTAAAAGGAACTGAAATATGTTTGATTGGTGGAGTGCTCCTTCTGGAAGGTTCTCCCATCTCTGTCAGTGACCATCGGGTCCTTTGACACCTCCCTGACCAAGGCCCTTCTCCACAGATTGCTCAGTTTAGCTTGGCGGCCAGCTCTAGGAAGAGTCTTGGTGATTCCAAACTTTTTCCATTTAAGAATGATGGAGGCCATTGTGTTCTTGTGGACCTTAAATGCTGCAGACATTTTTTTGGTACCCTTCCCCAGATCTGTGCCTCGACACAATCCTGTCTCGGCGTTCTAAGGAAAATCTCTTCGACCTCATTGCTTCGTTTTTGCTCTGACATGGACTGTCAACTGTGGGACCGTATATAGGCAGGTGTATGCCTTTCCAAATCATGTCCAATCAATTGAATTTACCACAGGTGGACTCCAATCAAGTTGTAGAAACATCAAGGGTGATCGATGGAAACAGGATGCACCTGATCTCAATTTCAAGTCTCATAGCAAAGAGTCTGAATACTTACAGTATGTAAATAAGGTATTCCTGTTATATATTTTGAATAAATTCGCAAACATTTCTACATTTTGCTTTGTCATCATGGGGTATTGTATGTAGATTTCGGATAATTATTTTATTTAATCCATTTTGGAATAAGGCTGTAACATAACAACGTGGAAAAAGTCAAGGGGTCTGAATACTTTCCGAAGGCACTGTACATACTCACTCACCGGGCAGTTTATTAGCTACACCTGTCTAGTACTGGGTTGGACCCCCTCTTGCCTGCAGAATACACTGAATTCTTCGGGGCATGGATTCTACAAGTCGGAAACGTTACACATTGATGTTGGTACATGCTGACGCGATGGCGTCATGCTGTTGCTGCAGATTGGACGGTGATGACATATGGAACTTGTGATGAATTAAGAATGACAATTTAGGCTAGAATGAATATTATCAACAGTCTGTATGATGTTCTTGCGTGCTATAGGCAAACCTGCTTTGTAGTGTAGGATAAGGTCACGAGACTGAATGTGTCCAATATGGGACCCTATTCTCCAGATAGTGCACTATTGCGTGCTATTGGCTCTGTTTAGAAAAAAAAGTGCACTATTTAGGGTGCTATTTGTGACGAAGACTAAATGATTTGGCTGGAAGACAGACTAAACATATGTAGTCCTATAAACATCCAGATTGGGGCTGTAGCCACGGGTACAGTTCATGGTCTGGGTTTGTTTTGAAGTCTCCAGTAGGCGGCAGAGGGGGTTGTACGGAGCCCTGCTCGACGATAACTCTGTTTGTAAACATGCTTTACATTAACCAGCCGTGGGTCCCCCTCTGACGAGGACCCCCAGTCTGCACATCTGATGAGCTGGGAAGAAGTGATTCCTTTTGAAGTGAAGAGCATCAAACACAATATGCTTGTGGGGAATTTAAAAATGATGTGGCTCAAATACAATTTTCTCTGGATGGGAGACTATTTAAATCCGGAGACAAAGGTTGGCCATTTTTTTTAAACATTTTTTTTTGTCGAACTCTTTTGGGTTCCATTGATGTCAATGTGTGTTGGGCTGCGTTTAGACAGGCAGCTCAATTCTCATATTTTTTCCCACTAATTGGTCTTTACCAATCACATCAGATCTTTAGCAGAGCTGATCTGATTGGTCAAAAAGCATATTTTGTTTGTTGTTGAAAAATTGGTCTACCTGTCTGAACAGAGCATTATTGTCATATATTTTTAGACCTAAATGATACTAATACATATGAAAACAGTAGTACACATTGTAAAACCCAATCTATGCTTTATCTCTACAGCTTGGCCAAAGGGGATCCTTCTGCCTTTCTCCCCATAGTGAGTTATGCATTCATCTCCTATTCACCACACCTTGCTGAACACCTGGTGCGCTTCGGAGTGGAACTCACTGGGAAGAACGACCTACGTTTTATCGAATGCATCTACAAGGTAAATCCACACATTGATTCTATTGTGTTCTTTACATTTTGTTTTATATATTAAGGGTAATGATGTACAGTACCTGTCAAAAGTTTGGACACCTACTCATTCAAGGGTGTTCTTTATTTTGACTATTTTCCACAATATAGAATAATAGTGAAGACATCAAAACTATGAAATAACACACATGGAATAATGTAGTAACCAAAAGAGTGTTAAACAAATCAAATTATATTTTAGATTCTTCAAAGTAGCCTGGACTCGAACCCAGAATCTCTAGTGGCACTGCCTTTGACCACTGCGCCACTCGGGAGGCCCATGGCTGGTAAACTCTAATGAACTTATCCTCTGTAGCAGAGGTAATTCTGGGTCTTCCTTTCCTGTGGCGGTCCTCATGAGAGCCAGTTTCATCATAGTGCTTGATTGTTTTTGCGACTTACTACATGATTCCATATGTGTTATTTCATAGTTTTGATGTCTTGACTTATTCTTTATTCTACATTGTAGAAAATGGTAAAAACTAAGAAAAACCCTTGAAGGAGTAGATGTGTCCAAACTTTTGACTGGTACTGTAGGTTAACATGTTTCCGTGACATAGCCGTAGTATTTAAGGATCATCATGCACAGTGGAGGGATTTTACTCCATAGGTCTCCATTAGTATGGTAGGAAGAAGACGCTGAGCGTAATACTACAACACTGTGTTTTAAACAAACATCTTTCGTGATGAAATCATGTTTTTGAATGTATCCCCACCCCCCCTGCAGCAATCCCACATCCTGACCTAGACCTACCTGTTTGAGTAACACATTCGCATCACTCCCCAGTTGACTGTATTATCTCCCAGGTTCGTTCCTTCATGCCCTCCCCATGATTTAATGCTCTGTTCATTCACTGCGTGCTGGGATCTTTCCTGGGTCCTGCTTTTCCACTTTTCCCCACCACCGCTCTCCCCATGTGGCCCCATGCAGTGTCGTCTCCCTAACACGGAACAGTTTCTCCCAATAGCAGGGACTCCCCTCTAGATCCCCTCTCTCATACATCACAGTTATCGTCGTAATGGTTCAAAATGGCAAAGTGTTTCCAGTTGTTTCCTCACAGGGCCTCGCACACTGACTTCAGTTTATTCCTTGGAGTCTCCTGAGGCCAACGGCTGTCTACCCAGGCACTCTGCTGTGGTTTAACCCCTCCACGCTTGAGCTGAACTGCAATATTTCCCCCTAATACACACACATGGAAGACATTGGCATTGTATCACTCACTACCAATAAAGTCCTTTTGAAACAGTGCAGGATTTCCTCTGTAGAAGTGAAAGGTAGGCTGCATGTGGGATTCCTTTTCATTCCTGTGGTGCTCAAATGACATGAATGGAGTCTTAAAGTAGTCTAGGAATTCCGTTAATTCTTATCTATGGGAAATGGTATTGGCCTCCACTGTCGGAATTCCTTTTTTCATGATTGTGCTTGGTCAGGTCAAGGCTAAGCCATTTCCTTCATCTCACGTTCTAATATTACAGCTCCTCTCTCATCACAACCAACTGAGGACTTGGAAGGAATGACTTGTGTAAATGGATCAGGGATTTTTCAGTCTTTTTGTTGAGGCTGTACTATAGCCTCTGTTAACCCTGCTATCAGAACCAGAAGGGTTTTCACTGAGCGGGCCCTGATCTGCAGCATCTTTATTTAACACACACTCTGGTGTTTCCTTCCAGCTGGCAACCGGTGGTCGGCAGCACAGCGTCCTTGAGCAATTCTGTTTTATAAAGTCTTACATGAAATCCTGATTCCTGCGGTGAACACAGGAACTCCATGTTGGTCCAAGTTCTCATCTCGGATCAGACTCCCCTCTTCTGTTCTCTGAGCGCTGAGGCCGCAGGCGAGCTATCTGCCTCTCACAGCATCGGTTCATTTTCGCGAGAAAGGAGAGGGAGACCGAAAAGGACAAGGAAGAGCGAGACCCTCCGTGCGATGGCTGGCGCCCAGTCACTGCTTCGCTTGGCTGGCACACACACACACACACACACACACACACACACACACTAATATAATATATGGGAGACAGATTGGGCCGACACCAGCAGCATTTCATACAGAAGAAATGCAGAAAGGAGACAAGCCATTTGCTCTGCGTTATAGTCTGTGACCTCCTGTCTTACCTTCTGCCATCTTTCCCTGAACTTATGTCAACTATAGTGAGTTTTACAATTATCAGTAGAATTTTTGGATTTGTCAAATGTGTTCCAGCTCCTATTATTCCCTTTTCACGTGAATTAAGTGTATCGAGGCAAGGGATACACATATTTTGGAAGGGAAAACCAACTCCATATACTTTTAAAGTGATTACAACCAAATGGAAACTGTGTAGAAAATATCATGGATCTACATTTATACTGTTTCTTGACTGTGTCCAGCTTACTAATAATCATTCAAATGAAACCTAGACAGTCGGGTAGCATCAAATTGCATAAGCATTGGATTACAGGACAATTTCTTTGCACGTTTTGATGGTGAAGAAATGAACAAATTATCAGTGCGACCCTCTGGACGTTCTTGAAGAACGAATGTGGCCCCCTAAAACCCCTGTACCAGATACTTTGCAATGTGATTTTCAATGACAATTCAATGAATATTGTTTTGATCTTTGCATTTTTATTTTTTACTGGATGAAGAAAACATGGTGTATTTTTGATTTGAAACAATTTTTCAGCAGGGACAATTCAGCCATATGTGTGTGTGTGTGTGTCATACTGTATTGTTCACCCACATCTAGGTACTGCGGGATCTCTTCCACTACAAACCTGTCCTGACCAAACAGCAGTTCCTCCAGTTTGGCTTTGCAGAAAGAAAGACCTGCATCCTCTGTGATGTCATCGCCTTCGCCCTGCAGAAACACAAAGAGCTCAGCAAAGGCAACAAGGTTAGTCTGTCTCCCTCAGCTTTGACGAGCCTAGAGCAAAGCGTATCATCAAACGACATGGTAATGATGACACGGTATTCACGGTTCAATTAACTATTGCACCCTCTTGATCAGACCATGTCTGTATTGTAGTAGAGAATGTGTTCTCAGTAGCCTATCTGGTAAAATAAAAAGGTCCATGTATTGCATCTGTGTGTGTTGCAGCTAAAGCCGAGAGCTCGTTTTCAGGCCTCGAGTTCAGACTCCAAAAGTGAGGCTCTCCCATTTCAGGCTGAAACAATGAACCCCATGGCCACCACAGTAAGTCTTTGCCAAGGACATGACAGTGTAGACCAACAGACCTGTTCAGCTGGCTACACTTTATCAAAGAGGCCTGAGCTAGCCTAGTTAAGTAAAGGTCAAAGAAAACATTTTAAAATGATAAAGTAGTCCATTGTGACGCTGCGTGAGTACATGGCCCGGTCTTAACATGACTAGGTGAGATGGTTGTTTCCCACAGTTGTCCCTAAGCAGGCCACTAGTGGAGAGACACATTGGGGGTGACTCCTGGCGCTCCTCTAGTAGAACCTCAGATATTGAAGAGTCTGAGGAAGAGGAGGAGGGGCTGGGACTGGAGGAGGTCCAGAACCAAGCACCTACAGTCCCTCAAACAGTGAGTACCAGCATACTTCTCCAATATAAGCACACACACACACACACACACACACACACACACACACACACACACACACACACACACACACACACACACACACACACACAGCCTTTCTCTCTAACACACATCACTAAAGTGACACACACACAGACTGGATTGTGACCACCCTTCCAGGACCTGGTGGTGGAGGGGAGGCTGGCAGCGCTGGAGGCCCAGCTGTTGCAGGTCCAGACCCGGCTGGGGGGGCTCTCGGCCCTGGAGCAGAGGCTGGAGCTTCTAGAGAAGGCCTCGGCCGGGAGGATCACTATAGACAAGCACCAGTGGGAGAACCTGGAGAGCAGAGTGCTACTGCTGGAGACCAAACTGACCCTCTCCACAGCCACGGCCCAGGTAGGCTCTTTGTGTGTGTGTGTCCCTATCCACTGCAAAGGGATTCTTGGATACTGTGTGTCTGCATGTGTGTCAGCCATGGCCCAAGTAGGAAGGGAACTCTACACCACATCTGTCCGATCTGGAGACTCTTCTAAAGAACTCTCCCTACCTCTATCTAATGTCAAGTAGAAGCAGATGTTGAACTAATCATGTCAGTCCATTCTAGAATGTCTACTGTATCTCTGTTTGCTGATTAAAGATGCAAATATGTACAGCTTTCAAGGTTGTTGTTTTTTTCCCTCTAGGAGTCGTCCTCACTTATCAATGGAGGTTGGAGTCATCACGTGGTGGATAATGCAACAGAAGTCACGGGTTGGAACTGATTTTGACAATAAAAGTATCTTGGATATTGATGAGGCCATCGTATACAACAACTGAAATACAGTAATGGAAAGGTCCAATTCCCAGTGTGATAAAAGTTCAACTGATGCTCACATACCCTTACAGAGTCAACACCCAGTCCTCCAGAGAGCCTCCTACACAACTCTGGCTGTGAGCGTCCTCAGTCCTCCACCCCTTCCGCAAGCTATCCCATCACCCCCTGTGTGACAACGGCACCCCCAGAGGTAATGGCAGATATTACAAGTGTGTGTATCAAACTGTCCACTTAGGAAGCACAAGGGCAGAAATGCAGATTTTTCCACCTTTTTGGCTCAGGGATTGGAACCAGCAACCTTTCGGTTACTGACCCAATTCTCTTAACTACTAGGCTACCAGGTGGTGAGCTGCTATATACAGTATTTTTATATTTGGGCTGGATTCAATCAGTAGCATCGTGAAAGATTCACGTTATAGGTTGATTGACATTTTAAATGCAATGTTCGAGGAGACTTTGTTCACGGTAAACTCTGCATGTGCCGAAATTACCTTAGAATTTTTACGTGGATCTTCCACAATACGGATGAAATCAATCCCTTTGTTTTTCATTCATTCTTGACTCATTTTCTATAGGAGAATATGAAAGAGAGATTGGAAAGGATAGCCAACATGTAAGTAACTGTAGATCTATGTTGTGTTCCCTCTGTTAACCAAGGCCAATACACCATCTACTGTATATAAATAATACTCCATTTATGTTTAACTTCATTACGTTTTGTTCTTCTCCTTTGTTTTAGGATGAAAGACACTTCCAGCCTTTTAAGAAGTATAGAACCCTCAATGTAAATTCAGACTTAATATGCATTTTTGTAATTGATCTCTGGATTAGTATGCGAGTGATGAATAAAATAATCATGGAAAAATATCGAGTTGTGTTCACCACCCATTATATAGAGTACCAGTCAAAAGTTTGGACACACATACTCATTAAAGGGTTTTTCTTAGTTTTTACTATTTTCTACATTGTAGAATAATAGTGAAGACATCAAGACTATGAAATGATACATATGGAATCATGTAGTAACCAAAAAAGTGTTAAACAAATCTAAATATTTTAGATTCTTCAATGTAGCCACCCTGGCTTTATCCCAACCAGCTTCATGAGGTCGTCACCTGGAATGCAGTTCAATTAACAGGTGTGCCTTGTTAAAAATTATTGTGAAATGTATTTCCTTATTACTGCATTTGAGCCAATCATTTGTGTTGTGACATGGTAGGGGTGGTATACAGAAGATTGCCCTATTTGGTAAAAGACTAAGTCCATATTATGGCAATAACAGATCAAATAAGCAAGGAGAAATGAGTCCATTCCTTTAAGACATGAAGGTCAGTCAATCTGGAAAAGTGCAGTCGTAAAAACCATCATGCGCTATGATGAAACTGTCTCTCATGAGGACCACCACAGGAAAGGAAGACCCAGAGTTACCTCTGTTGCAGAGGAGAAGTTCATTAGAGTTACCAGCCTCAGAAATTGCAGCCCAAATAAATACTTCAGTGTTCAAGTAACAGACACATCTCAACAACTGTTCAGAGGAGACTGTGTGAATCAGGCCTTCATGGTCGAATTGCTGAAAAGAAACTACTACTAAAGCACACCAATAAGAAGACGAGACTTGCTTGGGCCAAGAAACACGACCAATGGACATTTTAAACCGGTGGAAATCTGTCACTTGGTCTGATGAGTCGAAATGTGAAATATTTGGTTCCAACCTCCATATCTTTGTGAGATGCAGAGTTGGTGAACGGATGATACCCGGATTGTGTGGTTCCCACCGGATGGAGGTTCCCACAGTGAAGCATGGAGGAGGTGTGATGGTGTGGCAGGTAGCCTAGTGGTTAGACTGGTACTGTAATTCTGTATTTTATTTGCACAAACAATATTACGTACAATGCCCAGTCTTGTGTAACCTTACTTTCAATCAGGGTGGCGTGTCGGAATACCCGTCAACTGAGGGCTCTATTCAATCCGTATAGCGCAAGTTCAGCATGTGAAATTATAAGCAATGTTCCCATGTAAACGGACACTACAATCACGGTAAACGCTGGATGTCAGCTTAATTGGAAATAACCTTTTACATTTCTGTCAGGCAATCTGTAATTCTTCAGCAATGCAAATTGAATAAAGCCTCACGGTGTGTTGATGTATACTCTGTAGTTGTGCCTAAACTGACCCACTTGCTTGAATTTCCCTGGACACTGAACTATGGACCTGACCAGTAGAGGTCACTAACAGACCTCTCTGAGACATCTTCTCCAGCTATACTGGACTATACTCCAGCTCCTGTTCAATCATCCTTCCTCCTCCATAGTAGAGCTCTCCTAGGCCCTGTACGAACTGCATTGTATGAAGAGCAATTGCGTTTTGAAAAGAAGGCTAGGAGAAAGGACACAAGGAATTATAATTTGAGAACGTCTAATTCTGCTCAAAGGTTTCTTCAATTCAGGCTGATATTCAATTCAAGGCATGTTATAAAGCAGTGATTTCTCAAACCTCTCATTGAGATCTCCAGACCTTTCATGTACTTGATCTATTCCATGGCTAGCACACCCTCTTCAATTTGTCAACTATACTGAACAAAAATATAAATGCAACATGAAACAATTTCAGTGATTGTTACTGAGTTTTACAGTTCTTACAAGGAAATCAGTTAATTGAAATAAATAAATTAGGCCCTAATCTGGATTTCAAATGAGTGGGCAGGAGCGCAGTCAGGGGTGAGCCTGGGTGGGAATAGGCCCACCCATTGGGGAGCCAGGCCCAACCAATCAGAATGAGTTTTTTCTCACAAAAGGGCTTTATTACAGACAGAAATACCCTCCAGTTTCATCAGCTGTCAGGGTGGCTGGTCTCAGGCAATCCCCTGGGTGGAGGTCCTGGGCTGGCGTGGTTACACGTGCTCTGTGGTTGTGAGGCTTGGTTGGGCATACTGCCAAACTCTCTGAAACTATATTGGAGGCGGCTTATGGTAGAGAAATTAACATAATTTTAACTGGCAACTGCTCTTTTGGGAATTCCTACAATCAGCATGTCAATTGCACGATCCCCCAACTTGAGAACTGCACATTTTAGAGTTACCTTTTGCCCCCAGGACAAGGTGCACCTGTGTAATGATCATGCTATTTAATCAGCTTCTTGATATGCTTATTTCCTACCTCCTCATGCCTTTTGCACACATTGTATATAGACTGCCCATTTTTTCTACTGTGTTATTGACTTGTTAATTGTTTATTCCACGTGTAACTCTGTGTTGTCTGTTCACACTGCTATGCTTTATCTTGGCCAGGTCGCAGTTGCAAATGAGAACTTGTTCTCAACTAGCCTACCTGGTTAAATAAAGGTGAAATAAAATAAAAAAATAAAATAAAATATGCAGCGTTGTACCGTGAATGTGGCCTTTGCTGACAAAGTGCTTTTTAATTTAATCCTGGCCTAAAATATCATAGAAATGCGTAATAAAAAACAACAATGACCAAGGAGAGTTGTGGATCCAAAGGACAACCCAGTGTGCTGGAGCATGGTGCTTGCAACACCAGAGATTTGGCTTTGATTCCTATAAGCGCCACTTAAGCTGTGGTGTAATCGAGGATTGGCCACAGTACAAACACTCAAGAGGCAGGTTAAAGGCAAAATATAGACTTTTAATGACAAACTTAGCTGGGGACTGGGATCAAAAGCCAGGACCTCCCTGGGGCTGATCAACCACCAAATCGGTCGCCGGAAGGGATGGTCACCTTCTGAGGCTTAGAACCATGGTTTTGAGGGGCCCACAACATGATCAAATTCTAATTCAGAGCATATCTTACTTAATCAAACTGAACCAAAGACCTTCATTCAAACAAAGGTCCATGGAGCTTGGACCATCTTCAGCAGCTCCTGCTCTCTAAGTGGCAAACCCCCAATCAGTGGTGTAAAGTACTTAAGTAAAAATCGTTTTTTTGGGGTATCTGTACTTTACATTACTATTTATATTTTTGACAACTTTTGCTTTTAGTTCACTACATTCCTAAAGAAAATAATGTACTTTTTACTCTACATTTTCTCTGACACCCAAAAGTGCTAGTTACATTTGTAATGCTTAGCAGGACAGGAAGATGGTCCAATTCACACACTTATCAAGAGAACATCTGACAGACTCCATAAACACACATGCTTCATTTGTAAATGGTGTCTGAGTGTTGGAGTGTGCCCCTGGCTATTAGTAAATGATGTCTGGGTGTTGGAGTGTGCCCCTGGCTATTAGTAAATGATGTCTGAGTGTTGGAGTGTGCCCCTGGCTATTAGTAAATGATGTCTGAGTGTTAGAGTGTAATGGTGCCGTCTGGTTTGCTTAATATAAGTCATTGGAAATTATTTATACCTTTTTACTTAAAAAAAAAGTATATTTAAAACCAAATACTTTTAGACTTTTACTCAAGTAGTATTTTACTGGACGACTTTCACTTTTACTCAAGTCATGTTCTACTAAGGTATCTTCACAGTTGGGTACTTATTCCACCACTGCCCCCAATGCATCTTCTTCGATGAAGGCATCTAATAAATGTTGCATTACCGAATGTATTAACGGAGTCAGAAAACAAATGTGTTTGATGTGTTCAAATGCCTCTTGATTTTCATGCTTGTATATTTCACATACAAAATCTTCATATTTCACCAATTAAGCACGTAGAAAAATGCAGTGCTTTTGCTGATCCTTTATTTCCCTGACCACAGTGTGATGTATGGATTTGACCACTAGAGTTCACTAACAGACAGTATATTCCAGCTGACGTGATTAATTCATGCTTCATCGTTGCCCTCTAGTGGTCATTCTATGTATAAGAGAACAATACATCTGTCTTATCCTTCACTGCTACTTTGAATATTTGCAAAGTGCTCTGTGAGATGGAATGTTTCCAGAGCAAATTGCCACTCTAAATCTGAATGGTCATTCCTAGAGGATCCATTCATTGACCCCTTGTTCTAGAGACAGCAAGTCAGAACAGAGCTAGCCTAACCTCTCAGACCTTTCTCCCTCCGTCTCTCCTTCCCTCTTACCTGTTGTTTAGCTCAGCTCCCAGGCCTCTAGCTGGCTGAAGCTGTTGGAGAGATGAAACATCCAGGTCATGTGTCTAGACCTGTCTGGAAGGATGTACACATTAGTATTCTGGAACAGAGTCTGCTATTGCAAATCCAAGGCACTGTTCCTGAACATTGTTATTGACTTTCAGTGTGAGTCAGGAGTAAGTGTGTGACGCAGCTCAGCGAAAACATGGGTAGATCGGAGGTGAGCCCTGACACTGGAGGTGGTGTGTGTGTGTCTGTCTCTAGTTGTTTGTGAATGTGTGCATGTTTCTCTCTGCTTGTTTGTGTGTGTGTGTGTGTGTGTCTGTTTGTGTGTGTGTGGAGCAGCTTTCTGTGATGATGGGAGCTCAGCAGGGGGTGCCAGCTGGCAGAGCGAGACCACACAGTCTCTGTCGTAAAGTCTGATCATAGACCTACAGAGCGAGAACCAAAAGTAGCAGATCCACACATTCCTCCTTTTCGACTCAACAAACAGCATGTAACTCCTTTTAAAAACTCCCCCACATCCCACCTTTCCTCCCCCAAATCCAACAGGAGACCCTGGACCACCCCTAACCCTCACCCATACTGAAACACCAAGTCAGGGTTACTACAGGACTGCTGCTGCCTGACTGTGAGACCTGCCCTGCCCAGATGTGGCTAAGCCGGGGGAGAAGTCCTTAATCACTTCTTCTCCACTGGTATGTTTCCTCAAGATTGTTCCCTAAGCCCTGCTTGTTTTTACTGGCTGTGTGTGAGGGTTGTAATTTTATGTTATGCACTGTGCATTCTGTGTTTTCTGTGTGTGTGTTGACTGTTGTTGGGATTATGTGGTTGTGTCTTGCTGTATGTAGTCTATCAAGAGAAATTCCTCTCCCAAGAAAAAGAATGTTCTATGAATTGAATACAACACACGACTAAAGAGTACAATGAAGCACTGTTGTGATCTCCTGCCTGAACAAACACATCTCTTGCATTGTGTGGAGTTGAAGAGAGCCGCTCCATTTCAGCTTAAAGTAATTACCCGGAGCTGTAGGGCTTTTGGAAGGGGAGGAAGTGTATTCACTAGAAACATACACCCTCTCTCCCTAATGTTGATCTGTATTGAATAAAGGGAAGCCCTCCAAGGCATGTTGAATGAAGCCCATTGATTCCATCAATCTTTTTCTTTGCAATTGTCTTCTCAGTCATCAGTTTAGTTCAATATGAAGTGCAGTAAAACAGTCAATCCTCCAAGGCATTGGATTGAATTATTATATACATTTTATATACATATATTTTATAATTTTTTTCTGTCATAATTTGAATGTTTTCTTGTTTTATGGACTAGACTGTGAACCGATATACTTCTTCAACCCTAAAGGAATGTGTCTTTTATAGCAGAAAGGCCTACAAGTGTCCAACAAGGAATAAACAAACTATGCCACCTGTTCACTCCAAAGTGTATTTCTGATGAAAGGCTCTAGTATTACGTCTGTGTTGACTTATTGCTACAACATACCTACTATACCGTAAGTCAAACACCATCTGCACAAGTAGCTGTTTCAATAGAAAATCCCTCCATATATACAAAAATATAAACACAACATGCAACAATTTAAATTATTTTACTGAGTTGCATTTCACACAAGGAAATCAGTCAATTGAAATATATTCCTTAGGCCCTAATTTATGGGTTTCACATGACTGTGAATACAGATATGCATCTGTTGGTTACAGACCAAAAAAGGTAGGGCGTGGATCAGAAAACCAGTCTGTATCTGGTGTGACTACCATTTGCCTCATGCAGCGCGACACATCTCCTTCGCATAGAGTTGATCAGGCTGTTGATTGTGTCCTGTGGAATGTTGTGTCGCGCTGCAATGGCTTTGCGAAACTGCTGGTTATTGGCGGGAACTGGAACACGCTGTCGTGCAAGTCGATCCAGAGCATCCCAAACATGCTCAATGGGTGACATGTCTGGTGAGTCGGCAGGCCATGGAAGAACTGGGACATTTTCAGCTTCCAGGAATTGTGTACAGATCCTTGAGATGTGGGGCGTTGCATTATCAGGCTGAAACATGAGGTGGTGGCAGTGGATGAATGCCACGAAAATGGGCCTCAGGATCTCGTCACAGTATCTCTGTGCATTCAAATTGCCATCAGTAAAATATGAATGTGTTGGTTGTCCATAGCTTCTTCAGTTGTGCAAACCCACAGTTTCATCAGCTCTGGCAACAGCTCTGGTGGACATTCCTGCAGTAAGCATGCCTATTGCCCTCAAAGCTTGAGACATCTGTGGCATTGTGTTGTGTGACAAAACTGAACATTTTAGAGTGGCTTTTATTGTCCCCAGCACAAGGTGCACCTGTGTAATGATCATGTTGTTTCATCAGTTTCTTGATATGCCACATCTGTCAGGTGGATGGATTAACTTGGCGAAGGAGAAATGCTCACTAACAGGGATGTAAACACATTTGAGGGAAGGTAGCTTTGTGTACGTATTCAACATTTCTTGGATCTTTTATTTCAGCTCATGAAACACTTTACATGTTGCGTTTATATTTTTGTTCAGTATCTATGCCATTCAGCATATCCAAACCAACTTAGTCATGCATTTTGTATATGGGTCGTCAATGGGAATCAAACCCACTATCCTGGTTTTGTAAGCACCATGTTCTATCATTTGAGCTACAGTTTTTAACTGAAACCCTGAAACCATCAGAGTCCCAATTCACTCTGCTCTAAAATGAATACGCTAGCCACCACTATGATTCATGATGTAATCACAATGTGTCTCAAGACTAAGAGCCCCAGAGGCTGATATTAAGACAGAGCGAGAGAGAGGAAAAGAAGTTCATAGTGAATGTGTCATTATCTTTTGTTGATTAGCCTTGCCTGGAACACATGGCTCTGTCGCTCCCCACATCTACCTTAATCTGCATCTCCACTCCAGCCTTCATCAGTCTCAACAGTATTGAGAAAACAGACAGAACGAGAGAAAGAAAGAGAGAGGGAAGAAGGAGGGATAATCTAAGAGGGAGCTGGCACTCGGCACATTCCTTCAAAGTCCTGAGTGTGTGAGGGTGCTATATGCCTCTGTGCGCCCCGCCACTCCTCCCTCCTTTCACACCAGTCCACATTCAAGTTCACCCCCCCTGCGGGTATAGATGACTGAAATGTATGGGCCCAAACCGGGCAGTGAAGTGTCTTTAGACACACGCCTGTGATCAAATGTGACACTTAGCTTATAGCGGATTCCCCCCATGACTGTCCACAGTAAGTGGTAGTTATTGTTTGTCAGCTCTTTCCTGGGCTCATGAGGAAAGTGACTTTGATGTTTTGTTATCTGCTTATACGCAGACTATGTGCTGCAGGTAGGGCCCCGGGGCCGCTAGGGGGACTATTTGGGGGGGGGACCTCAGTTCTCAACTTACTGTTGAAAAATAGCATAGAAGAATACACTACGCGCAACGTAGAAATTTGGTAGCTTGTGCATCAGCAGTTTTTCTTCTGTTATGTCAGAAAGTCGATAAGATTGCTCGGTAAGATAGTCTAGCTAGCTATCTAAACCTTCATGGCGGAACCATATCCTGCTTAGGGCCCCTGTGTAAGAACATCCAGTCATTGTTGATTTGATTCACATTAAGATTCCGTTATTATCTTACCTAACATTTGTTTCGGTTCCAAGCTGGTCATCCTGCAAACAATTGACCTACTTCACGCCCCCGAGGATTGTTTTTCTAACACTCCAATTTAACTCCACTATTTCTCCTCATTGTTTTGTTCCGAAAATAATTTCCTCGGCTAGATCTAATGATTGATTGCAAATGTACTCTTATTTCTCACTCTCTCGGCCAATAGAAGCCAAGTTGTTATAGTTGGACCCAGGCCAAAAGCCCTTTGGGTTGCCAATCAAAACAGTTTCCACAGGGCTATGGGAAGTCCTACAATAACATCTTATCATTGTGAGCGAGCACACTAGGTGAGCTGTGGAGGTCACTCGGACATGGGGTTGAAAAATAAACACTGCGACTCTCACACTGTGAATGTGCTGCTGAGGTCACTGCCCGAGCAGACGCTACAAACTGACAGTGGACTGTTGGCAGGACCTGCATCAGAGTCTGGGTAAAGAAGGCTATAGAACTGAAAGAGGCACATTGGTCCACTACACACCACAAATCAGTGGTGAAAACATAATGTTGAAGTCGAAAGTTTATATACACCTTAGCCAAATACATTTAAACTCAGTTTTTCACAATTCCTGACATTTAATCCTAGTAAAAATGCCCTGTCTTAGGTCAGTTAGGTTCACCACTTCATTTTAAGAATGTGAAATGTCAGAATAATAGTAGAGAGAATGATTAATTTCAGCTTTTATTTCTTTCATCACATTCCCAGTAGGTCAGACGTTTACATACACTCAATTAGTATTTGGTAGCATTGCCTTTAAATTGTTAAACTTGGGTCAAACGTTTCGGGTAGCCTTCCACAAGCTACAGTAAGTTGGGTGGATTTTGGCCCATTCCTCCTGACAGAGCTGGTGTAACTGAGTCAGGTTTGTAGCGTGCTCTCACATGCTTTTTCAGTTTTGCCCACAAGTTTTCTATGGATTGAGGTCAGGGCTTTGTGATGGCCACTCCAATACCTTGACTTTGTTGTCCTTAAGCCATTTTGCCACAACTTTGGAAGTATGCTTGGCGTCCCAAGCTTTAACTTCCTTACTGATGTCTTGTGATGTTGCTTCAATATATCCACATAATTTTCTGTCCTCATGATGCCATCTATTGTGTGAAGAGCACCAGTCCCTCCTGCAGCAAAGCACCCCCACAACATGATGCTGCCACCCCCATGCTTCACGGTTGGGATGGTGTTATTTGGCTTGCAAGCGTTCCCCTTTTTCCTCCAAACATAACGATGGTCATTATGGCCAAACAGTTCTATTTTTGTTTCATCAGACCAGAGGACATTTCTCCAAAAAGTATGATCTTTGTACCCATGTGCAGTTGCAAAACGTAGTCTGGTTTACTTTATGGTGGTTTTGGAGCAGTGGCTTCTTCCTTGCTGTCGATATCGGACTTGTTTTACTGTGGAACGAGATACTTTTGTACCTGTTTCCTCCAGCATCTTCACAAGGTCCTTTGCTGTTCTTCTGGGATTGATTAGCTCTTTTTGCACCAAAGTACGTTAATCTCTAGGAGACAGAATGTGTCTCCTTCCTGAGCGGTAGGACGGCTGCGTGGTCCCATGGTGTTTATACTTGCGTACTATTGTTTGTACAGATGAACATGGTACCTTCAGGTGTTTGTAAATTGCTCCCAAGGATGATCCAGACTTGTGTAGGTCTACAATTTTTTTTCTGAGGTCTTGGCTGATTTCTTTTGATTTTCCCATGAGGTCAAGCAAAGAGGCACTGAGTTTGAAGGTAGGCCTTGAAATACATCCACAGGTACACCTCCAATTGACTCAAATGATGTAAATGAATTAGCTTATCAGAAGCTTCTAAAGCCATTTTCCAAGCTATTTAATTTTCCAAGCTATTTAAAGGCACAGTCGACTTAGTCTATGTAAACTTATGTAAAGTGAATTTATAAGTGAAATACTCTGTCTGTAAACAATTGTTGGAAAAATTACTTGTGTCATGCACAAAGTAGATGTCCTAAGTAGATGTTAACAAGTCATTTTTGGAGTGATTGAAAAACGAGTTTTAATGACTCCAACCTAAGTGTATGTAAACTTCCGACTTCAACTGTATTTGTCCAGGAAAAAATGAATCAAATATATCTGTTCTATCATGACCGTGTAAAACAGAAACAGCATCTGCTGCAAAGGCCAGCCGGATTGTCAGACCTTGTGGCAACAGGCCAGTCATCCTGGTTGAAAAACATGGCTGGGATAAAGGCTGTTTAGAGAATAAATAACACAAGACTATCTCGCCGAGCAAAGGGTTTGTAGAGTTTTTATAGAATGCTGAACCAATGTAAGCCCTTCTGCCTCTGTTTACATTGAAGATATCTCAACCCCGAGCAACGCTGGGAGTTGGCAGGGAGTTGTACCCTCTCTCTCTCTCTCGTTCCCACCATAGTTTGTAAAAACCATATTAACTAACCTTTTGTAGTTCTTATCTTAAATCGGTTCCGAACCCCTCCAAAACAATAACTACACCCTGTGGTCGATAACCAATCGACCACGGCAGAGGATAGGACGAGGTCACACACGTCTCCGTAAACATCTAGACATTTCTGAAGCAAGGCGTCATGTAATGCAGCTTAAATGATAAACAGAGGGTAAAGGAGTAAACTTCCATGAACAAATGAGAATGTCTCTCAATCTTTTTCTAAGGGGTCGCCAGTAATTAGAGCCTAAGGGTATTTTCAATGGATGCGTGCTCTTTTAAATTGGGCCGTTATTTTTGAGTGACTAATTTTATCCCTGGCTGTCAATCATCATTGCTACATGTGCTCCATGTTGTCATATCATTCTTGAGAAAGCAACAATAATGGTAAAGTTGACGGCTCGACTTACAGACATATATACTCATATTGTTTCTCTATGACCTTTTGGTTGCTTTTCAGTTCTCTAAAGCAGAGGCACTAATACCACACCATCCTCAGAGTCAACTTACTTACTATGCAGCAGGAATTAGATCATTTTCTGCTTTATACGCTCCATAGGAATACTGACAACATATTGTGTTGGCTTATATGGTTTAAAAGGGTGTTCTATTCAGACCGTGAAGGGAGTTTGTTGACTGACTGGTTCTGTTGATGTTTGCCAATCAGATTAAATGGCAGCCAGTCAGTGACCTTCTCGTCTGGTAGGTATTGTCTGTGTAACCTTCTCACACAGGCACCATCCGTCCACCACCAATTAGTAGCCAATCTTACAGAGCACAAGGCAACAGTTTGCTTCACGAGTTTGGTGTAGTTCTGCTGATATCGATGCTGCCAGAACATGCTGCTTTGACCTTACAGTAACAGTAGTTGGTTGAAATGAAGAGAATCGTCATAGTCAAAAATAGAATAGGGAAATCAATTTTGGCAGCGGTGACTCAAGTAATTTCCACTGTGCCATTTTCTCCTCAGACAACATAAGCAACGAGTTACAGGAGTTCACGAGAACCTTACGGGAGAGAAAGTCCCCATGTTGTCGTGTGCTCGTTCTACGTGTCCAGAAGAGCGGGATCCAACTGGGCACACACTGGTTGAACCAACGTTGTTTTCACGTCATTTAAATTAAATTACGTTGAACCAATGTGAAGAGACGTTGAATTGACATCTGTGTCCAGTGGGATCCCACTTTTCCTCGGCGGTGGAAAAAGTACCCCATTTTCATACTTGAATGAAAGTAAATATACCTTCATAGAAAATTACTCAAGTGAAAGTCACCCAGTAAAATACTACTTGAGTAAAAGTCTAAATGTATTTGGTTTTAAATATACTTAAGTATCAAACGTAAATGTAATTTCTCATACTTAAGCACAAATGTAAACGTGTAAATTATTCCACATTTCTTGTAGTAAGGGGCACACTCCAACACCCAGACATAATTTACAAACGGAGCATGTGTGTTTAGTGACTTCGCCAGATCAGAGACAGTAGGGATGACCAGGGATGTTCTCTTGATAAATGTGTGAATTGAACAAATTTCCTGTCATGCTAAGCATTCATAATGTAACAAGTACTTTTGGGTGTCAGGGAAAATTAATGGAGTAAAAAGTACATTTTCTTCTTGAGGAATGTACTGAAGTAAATGTAAAAGTTGTCAAAAAATATGAAAAGTAAAGTACATACCCCCCAAAACGACTTAAGTAGTACTTAAAGTATTTTTTTACTTAGGTACTTTACACCACTGATTTTCCTAGTGTGTTCTACCCATCTGTCTCAGTACTGGCTAGTCACAGTACTTTACACAAGGTCAAGCTGATGCACCTATTTAACAGTAATACAACAAACACACACACACACACACACTGCATTACAAAGCCCAGCCATTAAAAGATCATATTACTAAATGTGCAGACAAAATGTTTTAATAAATCACGTGTTGAACTGCCAGTGACACTACTGTAAAGTAATCATCATGGCGCTTACACAAGACTAACATACTGCTAAAGTTGACATAAGCATTATGCATTTTGTTTATGCGGACATTGTGTTACCTGACACAATATTGAAAGAAACACTATGGCTAAATGTATGACGGGGGGTTAAAAGGTTCCTGGTCTTTCTTACTGCCTGTCATAAAATGTATTGATTACCGTATTCTCTGGCATGTTGTGGGGGTTACCCTACAAGATGGAAGTCATTGTGTCACTGGTTTTCACCAGGATCCCTAGATGAAACTAGATGTCTGAACCTCAAGGGGTTGACCCATAGAGAATGATAGATGCCTCTAGTGGCCAAAAGGCCAGTTTAGCATGTGGGCTTTCGCCCTTTTTTTGTTGCCATTTTAAGTTGTCGGTGTAGTCAACTGGGTGGCGATTCTTATGGGTTGTAGCCTCAATGGCCCTGCCCATGCTGTCACAGAATCTATAATGGCACAGACATAGAGATGAGACCTCTATCTAGATCTATGGGTTTACCCTTCCCATGGGTTTCTTCATAGACAGTAGTCATCTTGTTGCTCAATATTTGTAGATGAACCAGATCTAAAAAAAAGC
Organism: Oncorhynchus gorbuscha; assembly: GCF_021184085.1. Taxonomy (NCBI): domain Eukaryota; kingdom Metazoa; phylum Chordata; class Actinopteri; order Salmoniformes; family Salmonidae; genus Oncorhynchus; species Oncorhynchus gorbuscha. The sequence goes on along the minus strand of NC_060189.1, from coordinate 54,754,781 downwards.
ATTTCCAGAGTATAAAAAGTCAACACGAGTCACTGTAAGAATAACATAGAGTCTATGGGTGAACAAGAACTTAAAACTCAGGTGAAGAGGCTTGGTTCTTCATGTGATGATAAGTCTTCGCTGTGGATCCATGCAGGTGCAGAGCCTAGTGAAGATCACTAGGAGGCTGTGTATCCTACTTCCTACAATGGGCGCGTTCCTCTGCCCAGGCGTTGTCGACGCATGCCAGATCTTACAACACCTGGAAAGGAATTTTATGTATCAGCTAAACACATCATGTGGTATAGCAATATGGTGTCCGACTGCAGAGTTGATTACATGGCACTCGGCCGTCGGAGGATGCGTGCAACGTCTGAGCAGGGGAACGCGACCAGTATCACTGTGTGGCTTTAGCTCTTTCTGCATGGACTAAAAGGCCTGGCCTCTCTCCTCATTCATTTCACTGATCTGAAAGAACCGACCAGAGGGGTACACCACAAAGCTGGATCAATGAGTTAGCCAGCTAACCTTGATAAACAACCAGAAATAACTATATATTTTCTGGTTCATTTAACTTGGTTGTTGGTTGTCGAGTCAATTAGACCATGCCAATTTCAAGTTTTATTTTAAAATTAAAATAATTTTAAAGAAGATTTAGGCAAATTAGCTTGTTGGCTTACTCATTGATGCTGCTTTATAGCATATCCTTCTGGTGAAAGGCAGCCTAACAATGGGCTTCCACCATTTTGTTTACACACCATTTTGTTTACACCGTCAAGACTTTTCCAATCAGTGTATCTGAGTAAACTGAGGTGGAGCTTTTGCTTTCGTCTGTCCAATTGTGTTGCCAACCTTAAAAAAGGTCCTGTCTGGTTCAGTGGGTATGAAGCTACCAACAACAACACTGTGTGTTCAGTTCCCACTGGTGCATGTTGAAAGGGCCATATTGGAAAGAAACCTCTCTCTAAATATCTTACCATCCTTTTCAAAAGCCCTGTTTATACCTGGTTCTAACCTTTGTCCTGATCTTGTCCACATTCTGACTGTGCCCACAGTTGTAGACGATTAAGATTGTGATCAGATCTTTCAACCACCTCCAGAGGTAGTCAGGGACCCATTGTGTCTGGATATCTTACAAGTGTAGACGGATCTGCACAGTGAAATCATCATTATATCGGCCTCTAAAATCATTGACAGGTGGCAAAATGGACTTATGGCGTCAATGTGTTTGTTAAAATAGATCATTAAATATTATTTTGAAAGAATATCTGTCAAATAATGTGCATACAGACACTTTTGTCTTTTATCAGAAGGTGGATAAGTTCAGAACAAAGGACGCATGTTTTTACCTGGGACAGAGCGAGGCAATGGTATTTGAACAAACCCTTTCACCAGGAGCATTCTTTAAACACCTGAAGGTGTATGCATTTCTCGAAGCAGGTTGGGAAATTCAGCTTTTACACCTTTTACCTTGAGCCAAAATTTAATGACATTTCTAATAAATCACTGTTCGTATTTATTGAACATAACTCCAAAATATACAGTGCCTTGCAAAAGTATTCGGCCCCCTTGAACTTTGCGACCTTTTGCCACATTTCAGGCTTCAAACATAAAGATATAAAACTGTATTTTTTTGTGAAGAATCAACAACAAGTGGGACACAATCATGAAGTGGGACACAATCATGAAGTGGAACAACATTTATTGGATATTTCAAACTTTTTTAACAAATCAAAAACTGAAAAATTGGGCGTGCAAAATTATTCAGCCCCTTTACTTTCAGTGCAACAAACTCTCTCCAGAAGTTCAGTGAGGATCTCTGAATGATCCAATGTTGACCTAAATGACTAATGATGATAAATACAATCCACCTGTGTGTAAGTCTCCGTATAAATGCACCTGCACTGTGATAGTCTCAGAGGTCCGTTAAAAGCGCAGAGAGCATCATGAAGAACAAGGAACACACCAGGCAGGTCCGAGATACTGTTGTGAAGAAGTTTAAAGCCGGATTTGGATACAAAAAGATTTCCCAAGCTTTCAACATCCCAAGGAGCACTGTGCAAGCGATAATATTGAAATGGAACGAGTATCAGACCACTGCAAATCTACCAAGACCTGGCCGTCCCTCTAAACTTTCAGCTCATACAAGGAGAAGACTGATCAGAGATGCAGCCAAGAGGCCCATGATCACTCTGGATGAACTGCATAGATCTACAGCTGAGGTGGGATTCTCTGTCCATAGGACAACAATCAGTCGTATATTGCACAAATCTGGCCTTTATGGAAGCGTGGCAAGAAGAAAGCCATTTCTTAAAGATATCCATAAAAAGTGTCGTTTAAAGTTTGCCACAAGCCACCTGGGAGACACACCAAACATTGGGAAGAAGGTGCTCTGGTCAGATGAAACCAAAAATGAACTTTTTGGCAACAATGCAAAACGTTATGTTTGGCGTAAAAGCAACACAGCTCATCACCTTGAACACACCATCCCCACTGTCAAACATGGTGGTGGCAGCATCATGGTTTGGGCCTGCTTTTCTTCAGCAGGGACAGGGAAGATGGTTAAAATTGATGGGAAGATGGATGGAGTCTGCAAAAGACCTGAGACTGGGACAGAGATTTGTCTTCCAACAAGACAATGATCCAAAACATAAAGCAAAATCTACAATGGAATGGTTAAAAAATAAACATATCCAGGTGTTAGAATGGCCAAGTCAAAGTCCAGACTTGAATCCAATCGAGAATATGTGGAAAGAACTGAAAACTGCTGTTCACAAATGCTCGCCATCCAACTTCACTGAGCTCGAGCTGTTTTGCAACGAGGAATGGGAAAAAATTTCAGTCTCTCGATGTGCAAAACTGATAGAGACATACCCCAAGCGACTTACAGCTGTAATCGCAGCATAAGGTGGCACTACAAAGTATTAACTTAAGGGGACTGAATAATTTTGCACGCCCAATTTTTTTGTTTTTGATTTGTTAAAAAAGATTGAAATATCCAATAAATGTCGTTCCACTTCATGATTGTGTCCCACTTGTTGTTGATTCTTCACAAAAAATACAGTTTTATATCTTTATGTTTGAAGCCTGAAATGTGGCAAAAGGTTGCAAAGTTCAAGGGGGCCAAATACTTTCGCAAGGCACTGTATATTTTGAATAATTTACTTCCCTGAGCCTCCGTTGACACTTGAAATGCTCAGTCTGATCTTGTGGGCATTAGGAAACAACATAAACATATATTTACACACACATCCCTGATTGGCTGATAGGATGGTCTAGAACCCACCCCCTTAACCAGATGAACTGTCATTGGTTTTTTATAATCATGATGTGGGCCAAATGTTCCATCCCACCTTAACAGGCTGAAATTTCAGGCATTTATTTCAAACAGGTCTTACACAAAAATGGTATTAACATAATTTTCACAATTTCAGAGTGTTATTTTTACCTCATAGTGTGGAAGCATCATAAAGAAATGTGTTTTTAACTGAACTGCCCCTTTAAGCCGTGGTTGTGGCTGTGCGTGACATTGCACACCATCACAAAAGGAAACATCATGGACCATATTAGGATATGTAACCTTCTCTTGTACAAATTCATTCAACATCCTGATACACGGAAATACCATATTATCACATGCACTTTAGTCATTGTATAGTTTGCACTCAACAGTGTGATGAATACATCATGCGTACACGCCATTCTGAGTAAACAGCTACGTGCTTCAATTGATCACAATGTGAGTTTTGAACAGGAGAGAGAACATCCTGTCTAATTCACAGGGGTTGGGAGGTAGATGTAAATATAGGTTTATGACTGGTGGTGTTAACTTAATGATATGATTTCAACTATAAAGTTCACACCCAGCTCCTAGTCAATGTAGCCGCCCTATCATTACATATGGCCTAGAAGCCCAACAACAGCAGAAAGAACATTCACACACACACTCACACATTCCATCACTATACAATTCCACCCATCTCTCCATTTAATAAGGACCTATGACATAATTAGGCAGACACATTATCGTACTTAGCATGGGTGTGTTGTATTGTATCACATTGTATAAGTAGTCTTGCACGAGCCTTGGCTTGTGCATGCCAAAACTGCTCATAGGAGCAGGAGTCTCTCTTCTGTTCTGTGAGGCAGGTTGATGGACAAGTCTTACCACCATCTCTTTAAAGCTGCAATATGTAACTTCTTGGGCAACCTGACCACATTCACTAGAAATGTGAGTTATAGATCTGTCATTCTCACTGAAAGGAAGTCTAAGAAGTGGTAGATATGTTCTATGTGCGTTATTTCTGTGCTTCCATTCCTAACTTTCGTTCTTGCATCTTTTACTTTCAGTTTTGTACACCAGCTTCAAACAGCTGAAAATACAACATTTTGCGTTATTGAAAATGTATTTTACAGCGGTTCAGATGTTACAATGATTCTCCTCACTATTGCTTGTTTTGTCACATAAACTGAAATTAGGTTAATTAGAGCTATTACAATTTTAGCAACCAGGAAATGTCTGAGCGATTTCTGCTTATTGCAACTTTAATGCTGAGTGCCAGGCAGAGACATTCTAAACATAAGGCAGATAAGTTGGTCTGTTTCACATGAAGGGATGCAAAATTCTGGTAACTTTCCCAAAGTTGCCAAGCTTTCCAGAAATCTTGGTTGGAGGACACCAGATTTCTGGCTCATTTCGGGAATCTTCCAACCGAAATTGATGGAAAACCTGGGAATTTAGAAATAGTTCGACATTTTTGTAACCCTGGTGTCAGGGGCAACGTTAAAGTAATTCTATACTTTTATTACTTATAGAGCTTTATCATTGCCATTTATAGCTAATAGATTGAAATGTTCATGAACCTCCTTTCGTGTATACACTACCATTCAAAAGTTTGGGGTCACTTAAAAATGGCCTTGTTTTTGAAAGAAAAGCAGATTTTTTTGTCCATTACAATAACATCAAATTGATCAGAAATACAGTGAAGACATTGTTAATGTTGTAAATGGCTATTGTAGCTGGATATTCTTATGGAATATCTACATTATCCCATTATCAACGACCATCTGTGTTCCAATGGCAACTGTGTTCCAATGGCACATTGTGTTAGCTAATCCAAGTTTATCATTTTAAAAGGCTAATTGATCACTAGAAAACCCTTTTAAATTATATTAGCACAGCTGAAAACTGTTGTTCTGATTAAAGAAGCAATAAAACTGGCCTTCTTTAGACTAGTTGAGTATTTGGAGCTTCAGCATTTGTGAGTTCAATTACAGGCTCAAAATGTCCATAAACAAAGGACTTTCTTCTGAAACAGTCTATTCTTGTTCTGAGAAAGGAAGGCTATTCCATGCGAGAAATTGCTGAATTCCATCTCGTACAACGCTGTGTACTACTCCCTTCACAGACCAGCGCAAACTGGCTCTAACCAGTGTCGTGTCTTTACTATCATTAAATTGAAGACTTATAGTTTTTATCAAAGATTCTCTGTAATTAGTATTACGCGATCAACTGATTAATCATGTAACTGTAATTAACTAGAATGCCTGACCCTAACTGGGCTCAGGGGCGGTCCTCTGATTTAGTTCAAATCAAAACGGAATTGTATTTTCCTGCATTAAACAGTCCAAAATCATATTACACAATTTTACAAACAGTATCATACTCAGTCATTCATCTTATACAACAATTAGATGTCAACCTCATACCTGAGGCTATTTTATAAACAGCGTTATGGTAATGTGGCCACACCGTCTCCCATGAGCTTCCCCAAGTTGTAACTAATGGACCAGTTCGTAGCTGTATTTTTTACCAATCTTTTATACCTTCTCCGGAACATGAAATTTGTTCGGACCTCGAGTTCTGTGAGGTGGGAGAAATTCCTTTGTTCTCTATGAAAATTGACTCTCTCTATACTGTGTGTCCATGAGGAGATCCTCAGGAATTTACAAGGTCTCTCTGACCACATCAGCCTAGTTGAAGGAGGAAAGGGGGAGGCAGGGAGAGGGGAATGGGCTTTCTGTACCCAAAGAGGGCAACGTCATGCCACCAGAATAGAAAGAGGAGTGGGAGGCCCCGGTGCACAACTAAGCAAGAGGACAAGTCCATCAGTTTGTGTCTAGTTTGAGAAAAACAGACGCCTCACAAGTCCTCAAATGGCAGCTTCATTAAAAAGTATCTGCAAAACACCTGTCTCAATTTCAACAGTGAAGAGGTGACTCCGGGATGCTGGCCTTTTCAGGCAAGGATATTGCTGCCAGTAAGATTGCACCTAAATCAACCATTTATCAGATCATCAAGAACTTCAAGGAGAGCGGTCCAATTGTTGTGAAGAATGACAGCAAAGAAGCCACTTCTCTCCAGGAAAAACATCGGGGACAGACTGATATTCTGCAAAAGGTACAGAGAATGGACTGCTGAGGACTGGGATAAAGTCATTTTCTCTGATGAATCCCCTTTCCGATTGTTTGGGGCATCCGGAAAAAGCTTGTCCGGAGAAGACAAGGTGAGCGCTACCATTAGTCCTGTGTCATGCCAACAGTAAAGCATCCTGAGACCATTCATGTGTGGGGTTGCTTCTCAGCCAAGGGAGTGGGCTCACTCACAAGTTTGCCTAAGAACACAGCCATGAATAAAGAATGGTACAAGCACATCCTCCGAGAGCAACTTCTCCCAACCATCCAGGAACAGTTTGGTGACAAACAATGCCTTTTCCAGCATGATGGAGCACCTTGCCATAAGGCACAAGTCATAACTAAGTGGCTCGGGGAACAAAACAACGATATTTTGGGTCCTTAATCCCATTGAGAACTTGTGGTCAATCCTCAAGAGGTGGGTGGACAAACAAAACCCCTCAAATTCTGACAAACTCCAAGCATTGATTATGTAAGAATGGGCTGCCGTCAGTCAGGATGTGGCCCAGAAGTTAATTGACAGCATGCCAGGGCTGATTGCAGAGGTCTTGAAAAAGAAGGGGTCAACACTGCAAATATTGACTCTTCGCATCAACTTCATGTAATTGTCAATAAAAGCCTTAGACACTTATGAAATGCTTGAATTATACCTCACTATTCCATAGTAACATCTGTCAAAAATATCTGAAGACACTGAGGCAGCAGACTTTGTGAAAATTAATATTTGTGTCATTCTCAAAACTTTTGGCCACGACTGTACATTTATAGATATATTTTTAAAATCCCCCCACCTGCAATCTGATAGCATGTAATAAATCATGATATAAAAACAAATAAATGAATTTTACATAGTAAATCTACTGAAAAATACATCATAGAACCTCAGAAATAGTGACAAATTATTGATACACATTCATGGATGTTTAGGCCAGTTGGCTAAGAGCTCAGAAATGTCCGCTGCTGCTTTTTTCCATGTGTCCATGTGGATCCTGGCTGTGGAGAGCTCCATAAGTACAACCAGAGTGGACACTTTGGTCATGTGGATCCTGGCTGTGGAGAGCTCCATAAGTACAACCAGAGTGGACACTTTGGTCATGTGGATCCTGGCTGTGGAGAGCTCCATAAGTACAACCAGAGTGGACACTTTGGTCATGTGGATCCTGGCTGTGGAGAGCTCCATAAGTACAACCAGAGTGGACACTTTGGTCATGTGGATCCTGGCTGTGGAGAGCTCCATAAGTACAACCAGAGTGGACACTTTGGTCATGTGGATCCTGGCCGTGGAGTGGACACTTTGCTCCATAAGTACAACCAGAGTGGACACTTTGGTCATGTGGATCCTGGCCGTGGAGAGCTCCATAAGTACAACCAGAGTGGACACTTTGGTCATGTGGATCCTGGCCGTGGAGAGCTCCATAAGTACAACCAGAGTGGACACTTTGGCCATGTGGATCCTGGCCGTGGAGAGCTCCATAAGTACAACCAGAGTGGACACTTTGGCCATGTGGATCCTGGCCGTGGAGAGCTCCATAAGTACAACCAGAGTGGACACTTTGGTCATGTGGATCCTGGCCGTGGAGAGCTCCATAAGTACAACCAGAGTGGACACTTTGGTCATGTGGATCCTGGCCGTGGAGAGCTCCATAAGTACAACCAGAGTGGACACTTTGGCCATGTGGATCCTGGCCGTGTAGAGCTCCATAAGTACAACCAGAGTGGACACTTTGGTCATGTGGATCCTGGCCGTGGAGAGCTCCATAAGTACAACCAGAGTGGACACTTTGGCCATGTGGATCCTGGCCGTGGAGAGCTCCATAAGTACAACCAGAGTGGACACTTTGGCCATGTGGATCCTGGCCGTGGAGAGCTCCATAAGTACAACCAGAGTGGACACTTTGGTCATGTGGATCCTGGCCGTGGAGAGCTCCATAAGTACAACCAGAGTGGACACTTTGGTCATGTGGATCCTGGCCGTGGAGAGCTCCATAAGTACAACCAGAGTGGACACTTTGGCCATGTGGATCCTGGCCGTGGAGAGTTCCATAAGTACAACCAGAGTGGACACTTTGGCCATGTGGATCCTGGCCGTGGAGAGCTCCATAAGTACAACCAGAGTGGACACTTTGGCCATGTGGATCCTGGCCGTGGAGAGCTCCATAAGTACAACCAGAGTGGACACTTTGGCCATGTGGATCCTGGCCGTGGAGAGCTCCATAAGTACAATTTCTTTCAGTGTTAGCAGCCATTGTTGCAATGGTAACTGATGAGGTGGAATCCAACCTTTGTACAATACTTTTCTTAGCAGCTGTGGTTCACAAAGCAACATCTAATGGCAGTATTTGATCTATAAGTACAGAGATGACATCATTGAATATCCCCCAGAATTCAACCACCCCCTGGCATTTCCACAGAACATGCTGAAAACTACGAAGGTCCCATGTGGTGCAGAACACACATATTGGCAACGGACTAATACCCGTGTGATGTCTTTTGTGAGGCGATAGATAGGTTCATGGAAAATTATTTCATGAATTAATTGGTGATTGGGGTTTCGAGATGATACAAATATATTCCTCCATACAGTCTCCCAATTGATTTGTCTGTCAGCAAGTGAAAAATCATTTTCCCCACACAGTGGATAGAGTTAATGGTTTTTGTGCTGCTCAAATGGATTCAAATCAAATCAAATCAAATGTATTTATATAGCCCTTCGTACATCAGCTGATATCTCAAAGTGCTGTAAAGAAACCCAGCCTAAAACCCCAAACAGCAAGCAATGCAGGTGTAGAAGCACGGTGGCTAGGAAAAACCCCCTAGAAAGTCCAAAACCTAGGAAGAAACCTAGAGAGGAACCAAGCTATGTGGGGTGGCCAGTCCTCTTCTGGCTGTGCCGGGTGGAGATTATAACAGAACATGGCCAAGATGTTCAAATGTTCATAAATGACCAGCATGGTCGAATAATAATAAGGCAGAACAGTTGAAACTGGAGCAGCAGCACGGCCAGGTGGAAGTTGAAACTGGAGCAGCAGCATGGCCAGGTGGACTGGGGACAGCAAGGAGTCATCATGTCAGGTAGTCCTGGGGCATGGTCCTAGGGCTCAGGTCCTCCTAGAGAGAGAAAGAAAGAGAGAAGGAGAGAATTAGAGAACACACACTTAGATTCACACAGGACACCGAATAGGACAGGAGAAGTACTCCAGATATAACAAACTGACCCTAGCCCCCCGACACATAAACTACTGCAGCATAAATACTGGAGGCTGAGACAGGAGGGGTCAGGAGACACTGTGGCCCCATCCGAGGACACCCCCGGACAGGGCCAAACAGGAAGGATATAACCCCACCCACTTTGCCAAAGCACAGCCCCCACACCACTATTGACTATAGATATCAGAAACAACTCCTTTCGAGGGGTGTCTGTCCGTTGGAAGTTTGACCAATTTGTGTACTGCTAATTCTGCTCCCCAGGGGACCCCATAGGCTTGCATGGATGGGCGTCTTTGAAGGTAAAGACAAAATGATGAACCTGGGACATTAAAACACTAGCGGATTTCCTGGAAACTGAGGAGTCCATTCATACTGAATATGTCTTTGAAAGTATAAATACCTTTCTTAGACCAAGAATCTGTTATAAATTATTTCTTACACACTAAGAATTCTTTATTACGACATACTGGAGAGTATAAATGCCATTTAAGACTAGATCTCATATACTTCTCTGTAGTTTCCAATCATTTTCAGAGTATGCTATAATGGGTGTAGTCAATCCAGAAATGTATAAATAGATTTAGATTGTCATCTAATTGTTGAAACCATTGACTCTTCTATGTTGCATATTTAATCTGTGTTCTCTTTCTCCCCCAAATTAACTTCTTTATGACAGAGTCAAGTGTAGACCAATAGTCCAAAGGAGGAGGCAGTGGTAACATGGAACTCATGAAATTGATCCGAGGGAGGACATTGACTTTAATCATTGAGATTCTAGAGAAATTGCTTGTTCAGTTTGTTTGATTTTGATATGTGAGGAAGCTAAATTTTGATGTATGTTTTGTACCAGCGGTTCAAGAGAGAGAGAGCAAATAGCATGGGGAGTTGGGACAACCCTTTTTACTTTTACCCATTTTCTCTCCCCAATTGGTAGTTACAGTCTTGTCCCATCGCTGCAACTCGGGAGAGGCGAAGGTCAAGATCCATGCCTCCTCCGAAACACGACCCTGCCAAGCCGCACTGCTTCTTGACACACTGCTTAACCTAGCTGGACCAATGTGTCAGAGGTGTCACGCTCTGGCTGTAGAGAGGCTTTTATTCTCTATTTTGATTAGGCCAGGCATTCTAGTTTCTTTATTTCTATGTTTTCTATTCCTTTGTTTTTGGCCAAGTGTGGTACCCAATCAGAGGCAGCTGTCTATCGTTGTCTCTGATTGGGAATCATACTTAGTCAGCCTTTTTCCCACCTGTGTTTTATGGGTAGTTGTTTTCTGTATAGTTGATTTACCTTACAGAACTGTTTGTTTGTTCTCTTTGTTATTTTTGTTCAAGTGTTTTTGAGTAATAAAGAATCATGAACACTTAACCCACTGCGTTTTGGTCCGATCCTCATTCTGACGAGAGACGTAACACCATCCAACTGATGACGGAAATCAGAATGCAGGTGCCCGGCCCAAGGAGTCCCTAGAGCACAATGGGACAAGGAAATCCCGGCCGGCCAAACCCTCCCCTAACCTGGACAACGCTGGGCCAATTGTGCGCTGCCTCATGGGTCTGGGATCGAACCCAGGACTGTAGTGACGCCTCAAGCACTGTGATGCAGTGCCTTAGACCACTGCGCCACTCGAGAGGCCTCTCCTTTGGTATTTTGGGTTATTTTATTAGGATCGCCATTAGCTGTTGCGAAAGCAGCAGCTACTCTTCCTAGGGCCACAGAAAACATAAAAACAGATTTTATTCATTAGGATACTCGTTAGTCGATGCCAATGGCTACAGCTAGTCTTACTGGGGTCCGACATATAACGAAGAAGACATTACAGACAAAATATTTTGCAATTTACATATATTTAAAAACATTAACATATCGTGTGTTTATCAGTTACACCTACTGTACGTGTCAGTATATACACACATAAAGAAGGTCACATGGGGGAGAGGGGCTGTGCCATGAGGTGTTGCTATATTTGTATTTTTTAAACCAGGTGTGTTGTTTACTTGTGCTATATAAGATGGAAGGGAGTTCCATGCACTCATGGCTGTGTATAATACTATATGTTCACTTTCATTTGTTCTGGACCTGGGGATTGTGAAAAGACCCCTGGTGGCATGTCTGGTGAAGTAAGTGTGTGTATCAGCGCTGCGTGTAAGTTGACTATGCAAACCATTTGGAATTTTCAACACATAAATGTTTCTTATAAAAAGAAGTGTTGCAGTCAGTCTCTCCTCAACTCATAGCCAAGGGAGACTGTCATGCATAGTATTTATATTAGCCCTCTGATTACAATGAAGAGCAAGATGTGCCGCTCCGTTCTGGGCCAGCTGCAGCTTAACTAGGTCTTTCCTTGCAGCACTGGACCACATGGCTGAACAATAATCAAGATCAGACAAAACTAGATCCTGCAGGACTTGCTTTTTGAAATGTGGTGTCAAAAAATCTGAGCATCTCTTTATTATGGACAGACCTCTCCCCATTTTAACAACCATTGAATCTATATATTTTGACTATGACAGTTTCTAATCTAATGTAACACCAAGTAATTTAGTCTCCTCCCTATAGGCTGTCTCATCGTTGTCAAGTGATCAGTCCTACCACTGTTGTTTCGTCAGCAAACTTAATGATGGTGTTGGAGTCGTGTTTGGCCACGCAGTCTTTGGTGAATAGGGAGTATAGGAGGGGACTAAGTACACACCCCTGAGGGGCCCCAGTGTTGAGGATCAGCGTGGCAGATGTGTTGTTGCCTACCCTTACCACCTGGGGGCGGCCCGACAGGGAGTACAGGAGGAGACTAAGTACACACCCCTGAGGGGCCCCAGTGTTGAGGATCAGCGTGGCAGATGTGTTGTTGCCTACCCTTACCACCTGGGGGCGGCCTGACAGGGAGTACAGGATCCAGTTGCGGAGGAAGGTGTTTAGTCCCAGGGGCCTTAGCTTAGTGATGAGCTTCATGGACACTATGGTGTTAAATGCTGAGCTGTAGTCAATGAACAGCATTCAAGGGCTGCTCTGTGGAAAGAAACCTCTCTCTTAATATCTAATCAATCATTGAGCCATACTTCTCAAAAGCCCTGTTTATACCTGGTTCTAACCTTTGTCCTGATCCTCTCCACATTCTGACAGTGCCCACAGTTGTAGACGATTAAAAGCTTGTGATCAGATCTTCCGACCACCTCCAGATGTAGTCAGGGACCCTGACGCATTGTGATCAGGAAATCCTGTCACAATGAGAACAACAATAGACGGATAAAAGATAGTTGTCAATGTGGATAAGATCAGGACAAAGGACGCATGTTTGTACCTGGGACAGAACAAACCCTTTCACCAGGAGCATTCTTTAAACACCTGGAGGTGTATGCATTTCTCAAAGCAGGTTGGGTAATTCAGCTTTTACACCTTTGACTGAGCCAACATGTAATGACATGTGTTTAAAGCCCCCATGCAGTCTTTGTAATTATGTTTTTAAATAATCACTTTATATCTAATAAATTACTGTGTGTGTGTATTTAGTGAAAATAATTATTTCCCTGAATCACCTTTGACACTTGAAATGCTCAGTCTGAACGTGTGGGCATCAGGAAACAAATACAAATATATTTACATAAATAGCCCTGATTGGCTGATAGGATGGTCTAGAACCCACCCCTTTAACCAGATGAACAGTCATTGGTCTATTATAATTATGATATGGGCCAAAAGTTAGGTCTCACCTGAACAGGTTGAAATTCCAGGCATTGTTTCCAAATAGCTCTTACACAAAAATGGCATTAATCATAATTTTCACAATTTCAGAGTGTCATTTTTACCTCACAGTGTGGAAATATAATACACAAACATGAAAATGTTTTTTTACTGAACTGCCCCTTTTAAGGCGTGGTTGTGGCGGTGCGTGACATTGCACACCATCACAAAAGGAAACATCATGGACCATATTAGGATATGTAACCTTCTTCTTGAACAAATTCATTCAACACCCTGATACACGGAAATACCATATTATCACATGCACTTTAGTCATTGTATAGTTTGCACTCAACAGTGTGATGAATACATCATGCGTACACGCCATTCTGAGTAAACAGCTATGTGCTTCAATTGATCACAATGTGAGTTTTGAACAGGAGAGAGAACATCCTGTCTAATTCACAGGGGTTGGGAGGTAGATGTAAATATAGGTTTATGACTGGTGGTGTTAACTTAATGATATGATTTCAACTATAAAGTTCACACCCAGCTCCTAGTCAATGTAGCCGCCCTATCATTACATATGGCCTAGAAGCCCAACAACAGCAGAAAGAACAGAGAGAACATTCACACACACACACACACACACACACACACACACACACACACACACACACACACACACACACACACACACACACACACACACACACACACACACACACACACACACACACACACACACACACACACACACACACACACACACACACACCCCTCCGCTCAGCATCAGCCACAGGACGTAGGCATTGGTGGGAAGACTCGGGATGAGGTTTATTGAGTCGCCAGCAGTGTATAGTAGACACTGGACATGAAACAGGGGTTGGGGGGAGAGGAGCGGAGAATTGCTGTCTACCGAATTGTTCATCTTTTCACAGTTGTTGGGGTCTGTGAATATACGGGACAAGAATGGCCAAGAGTGATATTGTAACAATTGTAAACGTCACCATGTTACAGCTTATTAGATAAACGGTCAGATATTACAAATAAACCCTGACAAGTGCTGTCATACGGCAACTTGAATCCTAAAGAAATAGAAGAGTATATGCTGAAATATGTCAAGTCTATGTTAATAGCAGACTACAATAAAGAACAGTCAACTATACTGTATGCAACACATTGACATACCAAACAACACAATTACAGACCACTCAATGATATTAGAAAATGTACAGCTTAATTTAAACTTCTAACCTGTATAGTTGGAGAGGTATTCCCTCTGGTAAGGTTGTAATGGCAGTGGAGAGTGTCCGAATTTTGCATAAATACAGTAGGTAAAGTCTGTCTGAATTATGCACATTAGTAGGTAAAGGTAGTGGTCGATGTTCCTTCCTTGGTCATACATGGGCTCTATCCCAAAATGGCACACCCTATTCCCTACATAGTGCAGTACTTGATCAAGGCCCATAGGTTAATGCACTATATAGGGAATAGGGTGCCATTTGGGACTCAACCTTATAATGCACGTCTGAATTTGCATGATCAGCTACATTTGCATTTGGGAGTTATGTTTCAGAACTATGATGGAGCTAGACAAATCTGGGGGGGGGGGGGTGGACGGACATTGTTGAACATGGTTGAAACACAATTCAGCAGGAGGAAGGAGCATTTCACATACCCGGGTTTGACATGTCAGGCCTGAGATTCACATCTTAAAGATACTATATATAATCCATGTATACCAGTGGAGGCTGCTGAGGGAGGACGGCTTATAATATTGGCTGGAATGGAGACAATGGAATGGTATCAACCACATGGAAACCACGTGTTAGATGTGTTTGATACCCTTCCAATGACTCCAATGACTCCACTCCATTCCATTGACTCCATATACATACAAACATATATTACCGTTCAAAAGTTTGGGGTCACTTAAACATTTATTTGTTTTTGAAAGAAAATGTTAAAAAATTGTCCATTCAAATAACATCAAATTGATCAGAAATACATTGTAGACATTGCTAATGTTGTAAATGACTATTGTAGCTGGAAGCGGCTCATTTTTAATGGAATATCAACATAGGCGTACAGAGGCCCATTATAAGGCCAGCATCCCGGAGTCGCCTCTTCACTGTTGATGTTGAGATGTTGAGTACGACCCTGCCTCACACAGGAAGCGGCGCAGGTCCTAATCCAGGCACTTGTCATCTCCCGTCTGGATTACTGCAACTCGCTGTTGGCTGGGCTCCCTGCCTGTGCCATTAAACCCCTACAACTCATCCAGAACGCCGCAGCCCGTCTGGTGTTCAACCTTCCCAAGTTCTCTCACATCACCCCGCTCCTCCGCTCTCTCCACTGGCTTCCAGTTGAAGCTCGCATCCGCTACAAGACCATCGTGCTTGCCTATGGAGCTGTGAGGGGAACGGCACCTCAGAACCTCCAGGCTCTGATCAGGCCCTACACCCAAACAAGGGCACTGCGTTCATCCACCTCTGGCCTGCTCGCCTCCCTACCACTGAGGAAGTACAGTTCCCGCTCAGCCCAGTCAAAACTGTTCGCTGCTCTGGCCCCCCAATGGTGGAACAAACTCCCTCACGACGCCAGGACAGCGGAGTCAATCACCACCTTCCGGAGACACCTGAAACCCCACCTCTTTAAGGAATACCTAGGATAGGATAAAGTAATCCTTCTACCCCCCCCTTAAAAGATTTAGATGCACTATTGTAAAGTGGCTGTTCCACTGGATGTCATAAGGTGAATGCACCAATTTGTAAGTCTCTCTGGATAAGAGCGTCTGCTAAATGACTTAAATGTTAAATGTTAAATGTGTTTTGTGGGTACTGTTTAATGAAGCTGCCAGTTGAGGATTTGTAAGGTGTCTGTTTCTCAAATTAGACACTCTAATGCACTTGTCCTCTTGTTCAGTTGTGCTCCAGCGCCTTCCACTCCTCTTTCTATTCTGGTTAGTGCCAGTTTGCGCTTCTGTGAAGGGAGTAATACACAGCATTGTACGAGATCTTCAGTTTCTTGTCAATTTCTCACATGGAAAAGCCTTCATTTCTAAGAACAAGCATAGACTGACGAGTTTCAGAAGAAAGTTATTTGTTTCTGGAGATTTTGAGCCTGTAATCAAACCCATAAATGCTGATGCTCCAGATACTCAACTAGTCTAAAGACCAGTTTTATTGCTTCTTTAATCAGAACAACAGTTTTCAGCTGTGCTAACATAATAGCAAAAGGGTTTTCTAATGATCAATTAGCCTTTTAAAATTATGAACTTGGATTAGCTAACACAACGTGCCATTGGAACACGAGTGATGGTTGCTGATAAAGGGCCTCTGTACGCCTACGTAGACATTCCATTAAAAATCAGCTGTTTCCAGCTACAGTAGGCATTTACAACATTAACAATGTCTACACTGTATTTCTGATCAATATGATGTTATTTTAATGGATAAAAAAATTGCATTTCTTTCAAAAACAAGGGCATTTCTATGTGACCCCGAACTTTTAACGGCAGTGTAGATAGGTACCAGTCAAAAGTTTAGACTCACCTACTCATTCAAGGGTTTTCTTAATTTCTTAAATTGTAAAATAATAGTGAAGACATCAAAACTATGAAATAACACATATGGAATCATGTATTAACCAAAAGTGTTAAATCAAAATATGTTTAATATTTGAGAGTAGCCACCCTTTGCCTTGATGACAGCTTTGCACACGCTTGGCATTCTCTCAACCAGCTTCATGAGGTAGTCACCTGGAATGCATTTAAATTAACAGGTGTGCCTTGTTAAATGTTAATTTGTGGAATTTATTTCCTTCTTTGCATTTGAGCCAATCAGTTGTGTTTGGACAAGGTAGGTTTGGTAAACAAAGGCTGGCTACATTGAAGAATCTAAAACAAATGTGTTTAACATTTTTTTGGTTACTACATGATTCCATATGTGTTATTTCATAGTTTTGATGTCTTGACTATTATTCTACAATGTAGAAAATGGTAAAAATAAAGAAAAACCCTTGAATGAGTAGGTGTGTCCAAACTTTTGACTGGTACTCTATATTATGGTGGTACCAATCCTTCCACCTTGCTGAGTATATCATTTCACAATGGGTGTGATACATTATGTATACAATGAGCGGACAAATCATTAAGAACACCTTCCTAATATTGAGTTGCCCTCAGAACAGCATCATTTCATCGGGGCATGGACACTACAAGGTGTCAAAATTATTCCACAGGGATGCTGGCCCATGTTGACTCCAATGCTTCCCACAGTTGTGTCAAGTTGGCTGGATGTCCTTTGGGTGGTGGCCCATTCTTGATACACACGGGAAACGGTTGAATGTGAAAAACCCAGCAGCGTTGCATTTCTCGACAAACTCAAACCGGTGCGCCTGGCACCTACTACCATACCCTGTTCGAAGGCACTTGAATCTTTGGTCATGCCCATTCACCCGCTGAATGGCACACATACACAATCAATGTCTCAGTTTGAATGAGGTAACCTGTTCTGAGGAATTCTTATTTTCTCTAACGCTCCTCCTTTGATGAGGTTTGTATCAGGCATCTTCCTTCACCTCCTGTGACCCATATCAAATGTGTGCCGCTCGCTCTCTCCACCCCTCTCTTTTCCTGGTCATAGAATCTCTCGGAAAGACTGTTTGGTAAACAAGTTAACACAGACCGCAGCTGATAGCGGGAGGGCGGGTGGGGGGAGAGGGATGGCGGGAGGAGGGGGTGATATCCAGATGTGAATTCCTGTCACGCATGCATCCTGGAATTAACTCAAAGTAAGTAGCAAAGGATTGAAAAAAAAACTGTCTGCTCCTTGTCACAGTTTCTCCTCTCGTCAAAGCCTGTTTTACTGCATGGTAGTGGAGGTGAGGTGGACACTCCCAACGGCAACATACTTAGCCCAACGGCAACATGCTCAGCTTGGTAGCATGCTGACAACTCCCCAGCCCTCAAGAGTCCTCTTTCTTCCAGCTAAACCTGCATTACTGTGTTACAGATACTGTGTTATGTACATAGTCATGTAACAAGTGAAGGAGAAGAGGAAAGGAGTCAAAGTTTATTGTATGACAGAGAACAAAAATACAATTTTCACATATTCTATGATAATAAAGCATGCTATTGTATCATAAATAAACTACAGTTATTTGGTAAAATTGTAAACACATACTGTGCTGTGATAAAACGTCCATTTCATAATTGGGTAATAAGAATTTTCTCTTAGCTGACTTGCCTAGTTAAATAAATAAAATAAATACAGCAGTCAATTTGTACCAAGTCTCTCATACTAGTCAAATCAACTGGAGGATTCTATGATGAGGGAAACAAGTCTCTCATACTAGTCAAATCAACTGGAGGATTATATGATGAGGGAAACAAGTCTCTCATACTAGTCAAATCAACTGGAGGATTCTATGATGAGGGAAACCCGAAAACTAAACCCTCTTTGGCTACCTTTGTTCACACCTATTAAGTAAGACTACTGGAATCTTGGTTACATCCATCGTAGGCATACAAATAGAGGTCCCATTAAATTACTATTCTAATTCCTAATTCAATGGGCCTACATTTCTACCAATTCCATAGACACATGGGTCTACTTTCTGAATGACTCCATACTCCGACCACTTTAAATTCCTTTGTCTGGGTGGGTGACAGAAGTCCGACGGTATTCCGCGTTGTTCCTCTCAAGCGGACAGGGGCTCGTAGGTGTGGAAGTGGATCCCTTTAGAGCAGGTGATCTTCATCACGGCACCGTTTAGACCGGTATCAGTTATCAGGCGTAACACTCCCTCTGCGATCAGCGAAGGTCTGGGGATAGAGATTGAGAGATAGAGAGAAAACAGGGTCGTGTTAGGTAGGTAACAGTGTCCAGATAGTTCCTCCCTGGTTCATTCGGTTGTCTTCCGCCTGGTGTTTAATTAACACGACCCGAGAAAGAGAGAGGCCATGGCCATACATTCTCTTTCAATTCCTAAAGTTTTTATGGATTGAATTGGACTAGCAAACAAACAATAGCTAGCAAAATGCCCTCATGATTATATCAGAGAGTTCCTGAAACATTATGTCTGTCACGCCTTGGTCATTGTATTTTGTGTTTTTGTTATATGTTTGGGTAGGCCAGGGTGTGACATGGGTTTATATGTTGTTTTCTTATTGGGGTTTGTTATTATTTGGGATCGCGGCTGATTAGGGGTGTTGTATAGGCTTGGCTGCCTGAGGTGATTCTCAATCAGAGTCAGGTGATTCTCGTTGTCTCTGATTGGGAACCGTATTTAGGGAGCCATAGTTTCGCTTTGTATTTCGTGGGTGATTGTTCCTGTCTTTGTGTAGTGTTCACCAGGTAGGCTGTAATAAGTTTCACGTTCTGTTTGTTGTTTTGTATTTATGAGTTATTTCATGTTACGCTCTTCATTTATTAAAGTCATGAGTAACCAACACGCTGCATTTCGGTCCGACTCTCTTCCTTCAACAGACGAACGCCATTACAATGTCACTTAATTCAACAATTTCCTGGCTGAAAGAGATACAAGATCAACATTTAAAAAGGCCTCTTTTTGACGCCGTAGCCAACAGATTTATCAAATCGCCTTGCCCCAGGCCAAACAGCTTGGACAAGGTATTACGAAATACTGTACTTTAAAAGCAGCTGAGCTGGTAGATGTAAGCATTCAAGACTGAAGTGCATTCTGATATAAATAACACAACTTGGCCTGCATATGATTTTAAGTGCATCTTATCTCAAACACACTGTATTTCTCAATATTTGTCTTTGCATGTTTCTGATGCATATCGTAGCAAACCTAATCATTTCCAATAAATGTTGACAGTGAGTTAAGTCTTTCCTCAGAATACCCCTCAACGTTTGTATCTGTATATCTCTACCGCCGTTTGCTTCTGAAGTAGAAAACCTTGTCTGATGTCGTCCAAAGCACTCAAAACACAGTGACATAGAGAGGGGACAAGACATAAACACACCAGGAAGCTTCCAAGGCCCCCTCTCTCCTCTCTCCAGATAAGACAGGGAAACTGAGGAGGGATAACAACCTCCATGGCCTCCCACACATACTATGTGGAGGGAGGATTTAAGGAGGAAATGGACACTGATTAGGGAGGCTTTGCTACTCCAGATACTGTATTACTTGATGTCGTAGAATGGAGTTAGTATTTGGGTGGTTTCGCGGGGCCATGTGGGGAGGGTAAGCTGACTCTAGGTCTGTGCTGACTTGTTTAGGTATAAACAACACTTGTATACATTAATCTGAAGCAGTATCCTATATACACCTCATAGATTTACAGTAAACCTGAGTTATAAAGAACATTGATAGGTAAAAGAGTGTAAAAGGAGGGAAATGAGGCAACTTCTACACAACATGAATAGGAACTCACTGAAGCACTCCGAACTTGTGCACGCTCCTCTTTAAGTCGTCCTTGAACTTGTCAAACTTGCCCATGTTGTCCTCGTGTTCCACGGAGCGCAGGAGAGGGGTGTCCACGAAGGCAGGGCACAGCGTGTTGATCCTCACACCATAGTTCTCCACCTCGGCTGCATCCTGCGTGGAGAGAGGAAAGGAACACAGACGTGTCAGAGTGTGTGTGTGTGTGTGTGTGTGTGTGTGTGTGTGTGTGTGTGTGTGTGTGTGTGTGTGTGTGTGTGTGTGTGTGTGTGTGTGTGTGTGTGTGTGAAAGGAGCCACGTGCCAGTGTGTATGTGTTTGTTATGTGTGCGTGTGTGTGTGTGTGTGGTATGTGTGTGTGTGTGTGTGAGAAAGAGGAGCACAAACATGTCCGAACACGGTCAAGCGTAATCACCCAGGGCAAAGGAATGTGTCTAGGCCAGTGTTTTCCATGCCTTTCCTGGAGTACCCCCAGCCATTCCACATATCACACATTCTACTACGACAACTCCTTCAACTGGTCAACTAATCATCAAGCCCTTCATTACTTAAATCAGGTGTACTGGTTTTGTATTACATACTGTATGTCTATTAAAGTAGTCCAAAGTTTAGTGTTTGTTCCCATATTAATCGCTCACAATGACTACATCAACGATTATCCATAATCATGGTAGCAGCCAAGTTAATGTAGAAGTGTTTAGAAACATATTCTCTTCTTATTTACAATAAAAGTGATAATCTGAAACAGAAACCAACCAAAACAAAACAGTAAATGCATCCAACAAATATTTTGAGTCACATGCTTGATGTAGTCATTGCGTGCTAGGAATATGGGACCAAATATTAAATGTATATATTTTTTGTACTTTTACCCCTTTTTCTACCGAATTTCGTGATTGGTAGTTACAGTCTTGTCCCATCGCACTGCTTCTTGACACACTGCTCACTAAACCCAGAAGCCAGCCACACCAATGTGTCAAAGGAAACAAATGGTGACCGTGCATGCGCCCGACTCACCACAAGGAGTCGCTAGAGCGCAATAGGACAAGGACATTCCTAGCCGGCCAAACCCTCCCCTAACCCGGACAACGCTGGGCCAATTGTGCGCCGCCTCATTGGTAGTGACTCAGCTTGGGATCAAACCCAGGTTTGTAGTGATGCCTCAAGCACTGCGACAAGCCAATTGGTAGGCTATACTTTTTACTGTTTTAATACACATAAGTGAATTTGACAGTCTGCACTTTAACCTCATAGTCATTGATTTAAAATCTAAACTTTTGGAATGCAGAGCCAAAAGAAGAATAAAGTGTTTCACTGTCCCAATAATTACGGAGGGCACTGTATGTGGAACGGCTAGGTGTACTCGAGGAGAGGTTTGGGGGGGTATTAGAACTCACCGCTATGGCTCTGGAGAAGCCTATCACCCCGTGCTTTGTGGCCGTATACACTGGCTGGTAGGGGGAATGAAGGAAAGCTGAAAAAGAAAGAAAGAAAGAAGAATAAACAAAGTTTGCAGTCATGATAACCAACATACTCCACATGGTACCCATTTAAATCTCAGGTGTTTTTCATTGACGGCGCGCTATAGTGGAATCTACCGGTTTTTACTGAGATCTCATTTCGCTTGCTAGAAATGAATGAGTACTATAACTTATTCTCTATCCCTTTCCCATCATGGAAAAACAGGATCCTCCAGGGCAAAATATTTCTCCCTATTTCGCTTAATTCAAATATGAAAAATCTGTGTGTTTGTGTGTGTTGGGCCGGCTGCCGAGTTCTGTTTAAACTAGAACAATCTCCAGAACCTTACATTTCAGGAGAACTCGCTTTCCCCTCCAAATAATGGGCTCAACTTCCTTTTATGGACACATAAAACCTTAACCGTGTGAAGATCAATCATTAGTTTTCCCCTTTAAAAAGTATAGAGCCGGGGCAAACCTTAAGAGAAACCTGTTGTATGGAGTACTGCAAGGCACTTTGTTTCTGAAACCTCGCAACGTATAAGAGAACAGAGATGAAATTAGATGGAAAAATCACTCTGGGTACATAGTCAAATCAAAGGGAATTGAGCTCAAAGAGAACGTTTAAATGCATTCTTTAAAAAATGTGTACTAAGTAGAACCATGTAGTGTTCTTCAGTTTTCCTGAACCCTTTTTGGTGCTAGGTAGAACCCTGTGCAAAGGGTCTACCATGTAGGGTTCTTCATAGAATACCTTGTATGTGGTTCTACCAAGAACCACTTTATTATCTAAAGGTTATTCTTAGAACCCTCTATGAATGGTTCCACCAGCCTTTAAAATCAAAATATTTATGAAAGATGTGTCTAGGCTTAGTTAAACCCTAACACAGTGGTGTTAGGAAAATCTTGGTTTACAGGCCACGTCAGGCCTGCAAGTCAAATTATGTTGGCTCGCAAAGTGATGTGTAATTGCTATTGGAATCCAGTCAGAGTTACGATATCCAACAAGTGGAATTGTTTAAATCTGTGACGCTCGTCGTTGGAATGAGGTGAGGACCAAAGCGCAGCGTGGTAAGTGTTCATCTTGTTTACGGCGAAACGAAACAAAACAGATCTGAACGGTGAAACAAAACACAGAACAGAAAATAATCACCCACGAAACACAAGTGGGAAAAGGCTTGGGAGCAATTTATAAACGCCTGAAGGTACCACGTTCATCTGTACAAACAATAGTACGCAAGTTTAAACACCGTGGGACCACGCAGCCGTCATACCGATCAGGAAGGAGATGCGTTCTGTCTCCTAGAGATGAATGTACTTCGGTGTAAAAAGTGCAAATCAATCCCAGAACAACAGCAAAGGACCTTGTGAAGATGCTGGAGGAAACAGGTACAACATTATCTATATCCACAGTAAAACGAGTCCTATATCGATATAACCTGAAAGGCCTCTCAGCAAGGAAGAAGCCACTGCTCCAAAACAGGCATAAAAAAGCCAGACTACGGTTTGCAACTGCACATGGGTACAAAGATCATACTTTTTGGAGAAATGTCCTCTGGTCTGATGAAACAAAAATAGAACTGTTTGGCCATAATGACCATCGTTATGTTTGGAGGATAAAGGGGGAGGCTTGACGGCCGAAGAACACCGCCCCAACTGTGAAGCACGGGGTGGCAGCATCATGTTGTGGGGGTGCTTTGCTGCAGGAGGGGACTAGTGCACTTCACAAAATAGATGGCATCATTAGGTAGAAAATTATGTGGATATATTGAAGTAACATCTCAAGACATCAGTCAGGAAGTTAAAGCTTGGTCACAAATGGGTCTTCCAAATGGACAATGACCCCAAGCATACTTCCAAAGTTGTGGCAAAATGGCTTAAGGACAATAAAGTCAAGGTATTGGATTGGCCATCACAAAGCCCTGACCTCAATCCTAATCCTAAAAAATGTGTGGGCAGAACTGAAAAAGCACGTGCTAGCAAGGAGGCCTATAAACCTGACTCAGTTACACCAGCTCTATCAGGAGGAATGGGCCAAAATTCCCCCAACTTATTGTGGGAAGCTTGTGGAAGGCCACCAGAAATGTTTGACCAAAATTAAACAAGTTTAAAGGTAATGCTACCAAATACTAATTGAGTGTATGTAAACTTCTGACCCACTGGGAATGTGATGAAAAAAATAAAAGCTGAAATGAATCACTCTCTACTATTATTCTAAATTCTACTACTATTATTCTAAATTCTAAAGTCCTAACTGACCTAAGACAGGGACTTTTTACTAGGATTAAATGTCAGGAATTGTGAAGAACTGAGTTTAAATGTATTTTGCTAAGGTGTATGTACACTTCTGACCTCTACTGTTTATGCAAAAACACATTAAAACAAACACTCCTGAAAATCACCCTGCATTAGAGCATGCTGGGAAATATGATATATGGTTGAACATAGAACCCTTCTTGCCTTCCAAAGAATCATCAAAAAAAACGTTCTTCCAAAAAGGGTTCTTCCGATCAAAACAGTAGCACCAGATCAGTCCACAAAAAAATAAAATAATCTAAGAGTGTGTTAAAATGAGTTTAACTATGAGAACTCCCAAACTACCCATGTGTTCCCGCTGAATGTCAGTCCTGTAGGAGAGGGCATAAATATGGTAGCTGGAATTGTATAGGAAACATTGTACGAAGTCTTGACTTCAAATCTTATTGCCACTTCAGCTAAAAACAAGAAGGAGAGGGATCTATAGGAGCCACAGGTTTCCTGCTGGGACACACAGGAAGCAAAGTATGTGCAATAACATGACAATATGGGGTCATTTATCATAAAACACAACCAACCATTATCTTGCAGTTTCAGGCATACTTGTACTTCCCCTTATGCCTAAGCAGCTCGAACGGAGTGCTGACATGAAACGTCAGACTGCTCTTCCCTTATTTGGAACCACAGTGAACGATATACTGACTGTCTTAATTGGTTATTACAGTATAATACTGAACCAAATGCTTTCACCTTTCACCCGTGTGGGAATTGGCCTATATGGATAGGGGATAAATTGAAATGTTTCTTCCAGAAGAAGTATGGAAATGCATAACCATTTTAGAAATTGATAGGGAACAGTTTGGAGGTAATCGGAAAATGATTTGACCAAATGTGAGTACACAATAGTTCACTTGACACAAGACTGAATCCAAACATTACACTGTTGACATTATGTGCATTTTACATTTAGTGTACTTTGCCACTTTTGTTGAAAACAAAATCTGAAAATACTCTGGGTACATTCATTAACATGATAAGATTATTCCTGGAAAATGTGGGGTGGTTGCAACATAAGACAAACATTACAAAGGTTTGAGTGAGAAGATGAACTGGTCACTCCAAGTGGCCACACACCTCTCCAAAGTGTGCACAGTTCTTAAGCAATTTCAGTACACTTTTATGACTCAAAAGAAAAGTCTTCAACTATAAAAGGTACCTTTGTGAGCTCTCCTAGCTGTGCCATTGAGGAACAAGCTGATTTGTCGCTGTTTAGTTTGGAACACAGCCCCGTATCCCCACCATAACACAATTGGGTGATTCTTCGGGCACTTTGGCCATGCAAGATTTCAGAAATGAAAACATATTGAAAAACCATTTTACCTGTATTATAATTGTCTTTGATTTGTCTAGAAATAATATCTGATAATCTCTGTGATCGTACTATTCAGGAATGTATATATTTTAGTCATTCTTTCTCAGACAGCCATTGACAAATGTTATTAAACATCAATTTTAGTTGAAAATGAAATATCATACAATTCATTTATAATTAATTTATGAGCAAAATTTGAAACTGTATCATTTGTGGTATACCCAACACAGGTGTGGAAGGTCACCTGCTTGTGAGAATCACCAAAGTGAACTGCCTGGATTTCACTGGTGTATTTACACAGGTAGTTCTCTCAGGGGCGCAAGTTTGGTTTTAGAAGTGTGGGGTGGGGTGGTAATTATTATAATTTGTTTTATCCAGTCGGATAAACACTCCAAACAGCCTACCCGACCACTCAGAGTCATCTGCATTGTCCTAAAGCACACTGTTGCCTCATTTTGTATCATATTCCAATGATAAATCTGGGGGGGGGGGGGGGGGGGGGGGGATGCAATTTCATAATGTAGGGGGACATGTCCCCCCTGTCCCCAGTGAAAGTTGCGCCCCTGAGTTCTCTTTCCGCAGATTCTCTTTTAATTCTCTCAGTTTGGAGTATCGGTGTGGAATGTTGTACACGTGTTTCCCCAACGTCTCTTTCAAGCCTTTGGAGAAGTCCTCTAGTAGAATATGCGGTGTGCCACACACCTTTTCTTATACTGTCAAATGTACAGTGAACTTATCTAGGTTTCCCGCTTTGTTTTTCATTTTCTCTCTCTTCAGCTTTGTTTTTCCTCTCAAACCACCATGTCTGTTCACCAGCATCAAAGTCAGGTGTTTGAAGCTCTTTTGCTTAGAAAAGAGAGCACTCTGTGTTCGTGCACTCTTTCTTCAGGTTCTCACAGCACACAGACTAATTTAGGTTCTCATTGTTGCTGCAGCTGATCACTTTGTGATCTGCCATGAACTGGAGGTTGGCGTGGGTTTTGCAGAGGCATGTGTCCCTATCCTGGACTGTTGGCTTGACAACCCAAAAAGGACATATTTTGCAGAATTCATAGTAGGACTATTAGTAGTAATATTTACCGAGATTTTTATACAACTTCTGGACATAACTTCCGGACCAACTGTTTGCTGCAGCCATGTGCTTCAGTGTCACAATAAGTTTCCATGGTAACTAAGTTAACATTCTCTTGACAACACTTTATTAAATGAGGAATTTGCCCTCAGTGGTGGAAATGACACCATTACCAAAGGACAGGTATATTGTGTGTAAGTAACATACTCACAATACATATTGATATAGATTTTATTTAATTGACTCTTTCTCTAGAAGATGACATTGCATAATGTGTAATTATTGTTTTCTCATAGAAAAACATAGTGGAAGCTCAAAAGTCTGGGTCAGGGACAAGGGCTGAACAGCGAAACTGAGGTATAAAATGCATCTGAAAAGTAGCTAAAATACAAGATAGAGAGGTGTTAAAAAATCTGGGGTGATGGTAGTGTGAACTTAACATATAAAGAAAAAAATATATTTAAAAAAATAAAATGACAAAAATTTAACTTCTATCCCTGAGGACCATAGAAGTTCCTGTAGTTGCAGAATCACCCAATTACTGTTGTTGTTTACGCAATCCAAAAACGGTCCATTATAAATCACAATCAGGGTCAGGTGGGTATGATCTGAAAGCTTGTTTCACTGCCAACATAATTAGCTGTTAAAAAATATGATCTTACAATTTTAGGCTTTCACAAGGAAATTCAGAAAAACAGATCGGAATTTAGGTGCATTCAGGTGCGTGTGATGCGGCAATCTTTTTTCACAATAAACAAACAGAAGACCCCAGGATATGACGACATGTCATCTTGCAACTGTACATCAAACATAGTGATCATAAACGTTGATCCTTCTCGCTAGTCCTCCTCAGAAGAGGAGGACGAGAGCCTTTACAGCGGTATTTATTATAATCCTCAACATTTCTGTCATGTTTTGTCTTATATTGTCTTGTCATTTTGCTTTTCCCTCTGTTCGTTTTCCCCCTGCTGGTCTTTTTAGGTTCGTTCCCCTTTTTCTCTCTCCCTTCCTCTCTCTCTTCTCTCTATCGTTCCGTTCCTGCTCCCAGCTGTTCCTATTCCCCTAATCAATCATTTAGTCTTCCCACACCTGTTCCCTATCTTTTTCCCTGATTAGAGTCCCTATTTCTCCCCTTGTTTTCCGTTTCTGCCCTGTCGGATCCTTGTCTATTGTTCACCGTGCTGTGTCTGTGTATCGCCCTGTCGTGTCGTGTTTCCCTCAGATGCTGCGTGGTGAGCAGGTGTCTGAGTCTGCTACGTTCAAGTGCCTTCCCGAGGCAACCTGCAGTTCATGATCGAGTCTCCAGTCTGTTCTCGTCATTACGAGTGGAATTGTGCTTTATGATTGTATATTTACTTTACTGGATTAAAGACTCTGTTTTCGCCAAGTCGCTTTTGGGTCCTCATTCATCAGCATAACAGAAGGATCCGACCAAAGAATGGACCCAGCGACTACAGACGCTCGTAACACTGCCGTCGAGATCCAAGGAGCCATGCTCGGCAGACACGAGCAGGAATTGTCTGCTGCTCGCCATGCCGTGGAGAACCTGGCCGCTCAGGTTTCCGACCTCTCTGGACAGTTCCAGAGTCTTCGTCTCGTGCCACCTGTTACTTCCTGGCCTGCCGAGCCTCCGGAACCTAGGGTTAATAACCCACCTTGCTACTCCGGGCAGCCCACGGAGTGCCGCTCCTTTCTCACCCAGTGTGATATTGTGTTCTCTCTCCAACCCAACACATACTCTAGAGAGAGAGCTCGGGTTGCTTACGTCATTTCACTCCTTACTGGCCGGGCTCGAGAGTGGGGCACAGCTATCTGGGAGGCAAGGGCTGATTGCTCTAACAATTACCAGAACTTTAAAGAGGAGATGATTCGGGTTTTTGACCGTTCAGTTTTTGGTAGGGAGGCTTCTAGGGCCCTGGCTTCCCTATGCCAAGGTGATCGATCCATAACGGATTACTCTATTGAGTTTCGCACTCTTGCTGCCTCTAGTGAGTGGAACGAGCCGGCGCTGCTCGCTCGTTTTCTGGAGGGACTCCACGCAGTGGTTAAAGATGAGATTCTCTCCCGGGAGGTTCCTTCAAGTGTGGACTCTTTGATTGCTCTCGCCATCCGCATAGAACGACGGGTAGATCTTCGTCACCAGGCTCGTGGTAGAGAGCTCGCGTCAACGGTGTTTCCCTGCTCCGCATCGCAACCATCTCCCTCCTCTGGCTCAGAGACTGAGCCCATGCAGCTGGGAGGTATTCGCATCTCGACTAAGGAGAGGGAACGGAGGATCACCAACCGCCTGTGCCTCTATTGCGGACTTGCTGGACATTTTGTTAATTCATGTCCAGTAAAGCCAGAGCTCATCAGTAAGCGGAGGGCTACTGGTGAGCGCTACTACTCAGGTCTCTCCATCTAGATCCTGTACTACTTTGTCGGTCCATCTACGCTGGACCGGTTCGGGTGCTACATGCAGTGCCTTGATAGACTCTGGGGCTGAGGGTTGTTTCATGGACGAAGCATGGGCTCGGAAACATGACATTCCTTTCAGAGAGTTAGACAAGCCTACGCCCATGTTCGCCTTAGATGGTAGTCATCTTCCCAGTATCAGATTTGAGACACTACCTTTAACCCTCACAGTATCTGGTAACCACAGTGAGACTATTTCTTTTTTGATTTTTCGTTCACCTTTTACACCTGTTGTTTTGGGTCATCCCTGGCTAGTTTGTCATAATCCTTCTATTAATTGGTCTAGTAATTCTATCCTATCCTGGAACGTTTCTTGTCATGTGAAGTGTTTAATGTCTGCCATCCCTCCCGTTTCTTCTGTCCCCACTTCTCAGGAGGAACCTGGCGATTTGACAGGAGTGCCGGAGGAATATCATGATCTGCGCACGGTCTTCAGTCGGTCCCGAGCCAACTCCCTTCCTCCTCACCGGTCGTATGATTGTAGTATTGATCTCCTTCCGGGGACCACTCCTCCTCGGGGTAGACTATACTCTCTGTCGGCTCCCGAACGTAAGGCTCTCGAGGATTATTTGTCTGTGTCTCTTGACGCCGGTACCATAGTGCCTTCTTCCTCTCCGGCCGGGGCGGGGTTTTTTTGTTAAGAAGAAGGACGGTACTCTGCGCCCCTGCGTGGATTATCGAGGGCTGAATGACATAACGGTTAAGAATCGTTATCCGCTTCCCCTTATGTCATCAGCCTTCGAGATTCTGCAGGGAGCCAGGTGCTTTACTAAGTTGGACCTTCGTAACGCTTACCATCTCGTGCGCATCAGAGAGGGGGACGAGTGGAAAACGGCGTTTAACACTCCGTTAGGGCATTTTGAGTACCGGGTTCTGCCGTTTGGTCTCGCCAATGCGCCAGCTGTTTTTCAGGCATTAGTTAATGATGTTCTGAGAGACATGCTGAACATCTTTGTTTTTGTCTATCTTGACGATATCCTGATTTTTTCACCGTCACTCGAGATTCATGTTCAGCACGTTCGACGTGTTCTACAGCGCCTTTTAGAGAATTGTCTCTACGTGAAGGCTGAGAAGTGCTCTTTTCATGTCTCCTCCGTTACTTTTCTCGGTTCCGTTATTTCCGCTGAAGGCATTCAGATGGATTCCGCTAAGGTCCAAGCTGTCAGTGATTGGCCCGTTCCAAGGTCACGTGTCGAGTTGCAGCGCTTTCTAGGTTTCGCTAATTTCTATCGGCGTTTCATTCGTAATTTCGGTCAAGTTGCTGCCCTCTCACAGCTCTTACTTCTGTCAAGACGTGTTTTAAGTGGTCCGGTTCCGCCCAGGGAGCTTTTGATCTTCTAAAAGAACGTTTTACGTCCGCTCCTATCCTCGTTACTCCTGACGTCACTAGACAATTCATTGTCGAGGTTGACGCTTCAGAGGTAGGCGTGGGAGCCATTCTATCCCAGCGCTTCCAGTCTGACGATAAGGTTCATCCTTGCGCTTATTTTTCTCATCGCCTGTCGCCATCTGAACGCAACTATGATGTGGGTAACCGCAAACTGCTCGCCATCCGCTTAGCCCTAGGCGAATGGCGACAGTGGTTGGAGGGGGCGACCGTTCCTTTGTCGTTTGGACAGACCATAAGAACCTTGAGTACATCCGTTCTGCCAAACGACTTAATGCTCGTCAAGCTCGTTGGGCGTTGTTTTTCGCTCGTTTCGAGTTTGTGATTTCTTACCGTCCGGATAGCAAGAACACCAAGCCTGATGCCTTATCCCGTCTTTTTAGTTCTTCTGTGGCTTCTACTGATCCCGAGGGGATTCTTCCTTATGGGCGTGTTGTCGGGTTGACAGTCTGGGGAATTGAAAGACAGGTTAAGCAAGCACTCACGCACACTGCGTCGCCGCGCGCTTGTCCTAGTAACCTTCTTTTCGTTCCTGTTTCCACTAGTTTGGCTGTTCTTCAGTGGGCTCACTCTGCCAAGTTAGCTGGTCATCCCGGTGTTCGAGGCACTCTTGCGTCTATTCGCCAGCGCTTTTGGTGGCCGACTCAGGAGCGTGACACGCGCCGTTTCGTGGCTGCTTGTTCGGACTGAGCGCAGACTAAGTCAGGTAACTCTCCTCCTGCCGGTCGTCTCAGACCGCTCCCCATTCCTTCTCGACCATGGTCTCACATCGCCCTAGACTTCATTACCGGTCTGCCTTTGTCTGCGGGGAAGACTGTGATTCTTACGGTTGTCGATAGGTTCTCTAAGGCGGCACATTTCATTCCCCTCGCTAAACTTCCTTCCGCTAAGGAGACGGCACAAATCATCATCGAGAATGTGTTCAGAATTCATGGCCTCCCGTTAGACGCCGTTTCAGACAGAGGCCCGCAATTCACGTCACAGTTTTGGAGGGAGTTCTGTCGTTTGATTGGTGCGTCCGTCAGTCTCTCTTCCGGGTTTCATCCCCAGTCTAACGGTCAAGCAGAGAGGGCCAATCAGACGATTGGTCGCATACTACGCAGCCTTTCTTTCAGAAACCCTGCGTCTTGGGCAGAACAGCTCCCCTGGGCAGAATACGCTCACAACTCGCTTCCTTCGTCTGCTACCGGGTTATCTCCGTTTCAGAGTAGTCTGGGTTACCAGCCTCCTCTGTTCTCATCCCAGCTTGCCGAGTCCAGCGTTCCCTCCGCTCAAGCGTTTGTCCAACGTTGTGAGCGCACCTGCAGGAGGGTGAGGTCTGCACTTTGCCGTTACAGGGCACAGACTGTGAGAGCCGCCAATAAACGTAGGATTAAGAGTCCAAGGTATTGTTGCGGCCAGAGAGTGTGGCTTTCCACTCGCAACCTTCCTCTTACGACAGCTTCTCGTAAGTTGACTCCGCGGTTCATTGGTCCGTTCCGTGTCTCCCAGGTCGTCAATCCTGTCGCTGTGCGACTGCTTCTTCCGCGACATCTTCGTCGCGTCCATCCTGTCTTCCATGTCTCCTGTGTCAAGCCCTTTCTTCGCACCCCCGTTCGTCTTCCCTCCCCCCTCCCGTCCTTGTCGAGAGCGCACCTATTTACAAGGTACGTAGGATCATGGACATGCGTTCTCGGGGACGGGGTCACCAATACTTAGTGGATTGGGAGGGTTACGGTCCTGAGGAGAGGAGTTGGGTTCCGTCTCGGGACGTGCTGGACCGTTCACTTATTGATGATTTCCTCCGTTGCCGCCAGGATTCCTCCTCGAGTGCGCCAGGAGGCGCTCGGTGAGTGGGGGGGTACTGTCATGTTTTGTCTTATATTGTCTTGTCATTTTGCTTTTCCCTCTGTTCGTTTTCCCCCTGCTGGTCTTTTTAGGTTCGTTCCCCTTTTTCTCTCTCCCTTCCTCTCTCTCTTCTCTCTATCGTTCCGTTCCTGCTCCCAGCTGTTCCTATTCCCCTAATCAATCATTTAGTCTTCCCACACCTGTTCCCTATCTTTTTCCCTGATTAGAGTCCCTATTTCTCCCCTTGTTTTCCGTTTCTGCCCTGTCGGATCCTTGTCTATTGTTCACCGTGCTGTGTCTGTGTATCACCCTGTCGTGTCGTGTTTCCCTCAGATGCTGCGTGGTGAGCAGGTGTCTGAGTCTGCTACATTCAAGTGCCTTCCCGAGGCAACCTGCAGTTCATGATCGAGTCTCCAGTCTGTTCTCGTCATTACGAGTGGAATTGTGCTTTATGATTGTATATTTACTTTACTGGATTAAAGACTCTGTTTTCGCCAAGTCGCTTTTGGGTCCTCATTCACCAGCATAACAATTTCATCTTTCAAAATACATCCAGTCCTCTTTTTTTACAGCAGTTCCCCTCACCTGGACAACAAAAAACATGGCAAAAGTTGCCCAATTACTGGAAGGGATGGCAGCAACTTCTTGTTGCGAGTGGTGCTCAAGTTCAGAATGGCTGTCAATAAAAACCCATATTAGCGCTGTGAAGAACAGAGCCAGAACCCTTACTGAAACAGCCACTACATTCCAATTTAGGCGCTTATTATTGCCCAAATCTGCCATTTTCAACTCGTATACAGCTACGAGTGTAAAGGGCTACATGATTTACAATATATTTGACAAACTTTTTAACATATTTTCCCTGACTTTCCCAATTCACTCCGCTTGTTGTATAATCTGCAGTTCTGTCCATTGTATCTTTGACTTGGTACTGTGTTGCTGTTGTTGTCCTTTTTAAATGTATACATCTCCTTGCCTGGGTTTTTTTTATTCTCAGCAATGACATCATATATATTGTTGGGTATGTTCACCTCCAGAGTCTTGAATGATGCATAACAAAACACATCTTGAATGATTGATGACAGTCTATAATTACACTGTATGGTTTCTTGGGAGTTCTAGAGTCACACAACATGATAACAATCCCACAACACATACAAAATGCTAAGCTAGGGACCCTGGTGGTAGGGCTGTTTTCTGGACTCCCTCTGCGGCTGGGTTCTGGACTTCCTGACGGGCCGCCCCCAGGTGATAGGGGTGGGCGGCAGCGGGTCTGCCACTCTGATCCTCAATAAGGGGGCCCATCAGGGGGTACATGCTTGGTCCCCTCCTGTACTCCCTGTTCACCCAAGACTGCATGACCAAGCACGACTCCAAAACCATCATTAAATTGGGGCGGCAGGTAGCCTAGTGGTTAGAGCGTTGGATTTGTAACCGATAGGTTGCAAGACTGAATCCCCGAGCTGCCCATGAACAAGGCATTTAACCCACTGTTCCTAGGCCATCATTGAAAATAATAATTTGTTCGTAACTGACTTGCCTTGTTAAATAAAAGTACAATTAAAAAAATGTCAAATAAATTACCGGCGACACAGGTGGGCCTAATCACCAATGATGATGGGACAGCCTATAGGGAGGAGGTCAGAGACATGGTGGTGTGGTGCCAGGACAACAACCTCTCTCTCAATGTCAAGACAGGGGAGATAATTGTAGACTGCAGGAAGAGGAGGGCCGAGCACGCCCCCATTATCATTGACAGGGCAGTAGTATAGCAGGTCGAGAGCTTCAAGTTCCTTGGTGTCCACATCATCAAACTGTCATGGTCCAGACAGACTGGGACAGTCGTGAGGGGGGCACAACAATGCCTATTCTCCCTCAGGAGACTCAGGGGATTTGGCATAGATCCTCGAGGGGTTCTACAGCTGCACCATCGAGTGACTGGTTGCAAGCCATAAGGCTGCTGAACAGCTCATTTCAAATGGCTATTCGGACTATTTGCAGCTTTTTTACGCTGCTGCTACCTGCTGTTTATTATCTATGCATATCTATGTACATATTACCTCAATTACCATGACTAACCTGTACCCCAACACATGACTCAGTACCGGAAGTCTATAGACAGTCTATAGCCTCGTTAGTTATTTTCTGGTATTACTTTATTTTAAACTTTAGTTTATTTAGTTCATATTTTCTTAACTCTTAATTTTCTAAGAACTGCATTGTTGGTGAAGTGCTTGTAAGAAACCCTTTCACGGTAAGGTCAACACCTGTTCTATTCTACCCACAAAATACTACCTAGCACTCTGGTATCCTGCAGACCACCATCCCTTCTGTATCTTCCACCCCGAGTTAAGTCTGGTGCACATGTTGTTAATGGTTGCCGATCATAAAAATACTTGTACATTGCTAGACATGTCTGCCTTGTCGACCTGGTAGCTACTGAGGTAAGACAGGTGGTCTCACAGACAGCACACATACAAATGTTCTCATCACAATAGCCTGGTTTGATATAGATGATGACGCGTTTTCAAGTATGCAGAATAATCCAGTTACTGATGCTGTGGGGCGAGCCCAAAGGGAGGTGCTGATTTGAGGTGGGCTGTTCCTTCGATGGATACATGGAGTCGGGCCTTTGCTGACAAGTTTCTCAAATACCAGCCCTCGTATCAGGCTTGGACAGCTTTGGATATAAGTGCAACTTGGTGACAGTAGTATTTTACAGAATCGGCCACGTACATACGGTGAGTGGCCTTCAGATTGCAGGCGTGCCAAAGACTAGAGCAAAGCAACTGGCCGAAGTACTGCTCTGTTTCAGCTGTTATGGGCAGCCTAGCTTTGTGGAGAAGGTGCTTTTTGTATCCTTAAAGTGCTATTGTATCCAATACCTTTAAAATATTTTTTATCCTTTGTAATGTAATGTAATTTGTGGATTCAAATAAAGTATTTCAAATGTGTATGTGTGTGTTTTCCTTCCAAGATTATTGTCAACTGATACCCTTTGTACATTTCAGGTTAGGCTGCTCTTAACACACATCATGAAGAACAGGGTGAACCAAAACAACGATTTACATCGAACATACCGCTATCCAACATAGGAGCTGTCAGTCAGTCAGTTCGTCAATCAGTCAGTCATTGCACAACTTGCCAGTGAAGGAAGAAGCCTGTACCGAACACTGCAGTGGGTCCACCTACATTCCAAAGTCCCTGGTCCCATTAGAGGCAGCTGCCAGTTAAAGCGGGGCCTGTGAGCGCCTGCAGCTTTTGCTGCGGTTGTACATCACGCAGCATCCTGCCAACCGTTTCTTCTCAATGGTAAAGAAAACAAACTGATGTCATGTCAACTGTGTTTTGGCTTTGGGGGTAGAGATCATGTGTGATGGATGCTGTTGTCCACTGTAGCTAGCCTATCTAACAGTTCTATCACTGTTACATAATCACGTTCAGAGTGATTAGAACAATATTTAGCATATTGATATATTTTCCCTCTCTGTAATACATTCCCAGTGTTCTGGTTCTGACACTCAAGGTGGGGGTTGGTCACTCGACTTGTTATGGATTATTCTCCTATCTGTTGATAGTGATTGACGCCAGACTGGAGGTACGAGGACGCGCTGATTATTCACGGTTGTATTGATGACCTTCTGTGGACACCGATTCTGTAGCAGCTGACAAAGCCGCTGCCTTGGTTTTGAACTGATGTTGTCTGATTTAGAATATAAAGGGCCCGTCTCCAAGAGGCCAGTTAGAAATGATATCTGCTTCTGTGCTGGAGGTGTCTCCCTGTTGCAACTTGTAACAAACCAGCTTTAATTTTTTTAAACTAGGCAAGTCAGTTAAGAACAAATTCTTATTTTCAATGAGGGGCAGAAGGACAGATTTGTACCCTGTCAGCTCAGGGGTTTGAACTTGCAACCTTCCGGCTACTAGTCCAACGCTCTCACCACTAGGCTACCCTGCCGCCCCTATTTCTCAATTCTCTTTTCTTTAGTCCATCTGGAAATTCCGAAGAGGATGAGACACTAAGGTTTTCAGCCTTTTTTCGTTTAGCGAAGCTTCAGAATCAGCTCTCTGGAGGTGAGTCAATTGTGTTGACCCCTCTGTGGTGGAGACTTTTCTGGCTTCTCTCACCAAGAGGTATTTCTGAAATTTGATGAATGAGCCTTGTTGTCAATTAATGACCTTGGTTTTGTTGTAATCGAGTTGGTTAAAAGGTTGTGTGTGAAATTCGCTCCTCTAGTCAGCTGTGTGGTTTGTGTGCTGCAAATCAATACATTTGGGAAGGGTGTGCCTGGTTCGACCCAGGTGGGGTTCCGACTACGTGAGTGCTCTGTGAATATCGATAACAACCCATTTAAAACCTCAAGTGGCATCTGCCTCGGCAGTGTCGTCCTGGTGGGAAAAGTAACCAATCGGTTTCAAATACCACACAATTGGGAGAGCCCTCTGGGACCAGGGATTAGCAACATCTGGACTTGTTTAGATACCGCTAGCAAAGGATACAGTGCTACTGTTTGCATAGTGTGTAGCAGGGTTGTTATTTTGAACAAGTAGGGCATAACCTCTCGTGGGTAGAGCCTGTGTGGTACGGTTGGTACCTCAGTTTGTGGTTGTGTCAGAGTGCGGGCCCGTTCACCGTAGGTGAACTATATGGTTCACTTTCATGTCTGGTCCATTACGGATCCTGTTGTCACGTTTTAGGTTGTTGGTTCACTTTTGTGACAGACTGTATTCCCTCCCCCATGTCTAGGCTGGAGTTGCTTACCAAGATGACACTGAATGTTCCTGAGTGGCCTAGTTTCAATTTTAACTTAAATCTGCTTGATTTATGGCAAGACTTGAAATGGCTGTCTAGCAAAGATCAACAACCAACATAGAGCTTGAAGAATGTTAAAAATAATAATGGGCACATGTTGCACAATTCAGGTGTGCAAAGCTCTTGGAAATTTACCCAGGAAGGATCACAGCTGTAATCGCTGCCAAAGGTGATTCTAACATGTATTGTCAGAATCACCACATTGACATTAGAGTATTTACCACTTTGACATTAAAGTATTTTGTGTAGATCGTTGACCAAAAATGATAATTAAATACATTTTAATCCCACTTTGTAACAACAAAATGTGGAAAAAGTCAAGGAGTGTGAAAACTTTCTGAAGGCCCTGTATCGGAATCACCCACAGGCATGGTTGGGGAATGTCTTGTTTTGGTTAGTAGCATGACTTTCACTTATCTGCTAGCGACAGCACTGAGGAACAGCATGTACAAGTAGCGTAATGATAGAATATGATGTTACCAGGTGCGCAGGGATGTGTTTATGCATCTAGAAAATATTTGGATGATCTTGGACTCAGTACAACCACGTGGTTGTAAACTGGTTGAAATGATGTCATTTCAACCAGCTTTGCCTGTTGTGCTGGGGCAACTTGAATCGGAAGCTTCTCTCTCTCCCTCTCGAAACTATTATGCAATGAGTAATGAACGAGGAACGAGAGAGAAAGAAATGAAAAAGAGAAAGAAGCTGCTGAGACAGGGGGGAAAAAAAACAAAAAACATCACAGGAAGAAATGGGGCGGCCGGTAGCCTAGCGGTTAGAGCGTTGGACTACTAAACGAAAGGTTGCGAGACTGAATCCCCGAGCTGACAAAGGTACAAATCTGTCGTTCTGCCCGTGAACAAGGCAGTTAACCCACTGTTCCTAGGCCGTCATTGAAAATAAGAATTTGCTCTTAACTGACATGCCTGGTTAAATAAAGGTTCAATAAAATAAAATAATAATAAAACATCTACCTCAGCAGGAGAATGATTAACCTCCAGTCTCCAGTTAGGACAGTCAACTCAGTCGTCAGTCCAAAGTTCAGTTGGAGTTTAAATTCCAGCCCAGGATCTAAACAACCTACAATTGAACTATTTCACAACTCTCTCTTTAGTTGCTCAGTGTATGAGTTTGGGGATTAGGTCCAAACAACCACAAAATCCTGTCATCCAACATCATCTATCATCCAACACAGCCACAGAACTATATTTCACCAGAACCCCATGATTGATGTCAACACACAGACAATGCGTTTGAATGAGCCCAATGGCGTCATATGTCAGAGTCATGCGCCTCGCTTGTGATAAACATGTAGTCATCATTACATTTAGATTTATGACATCTGAGAGATTCTTGGCCCACGGTTGTGAACTGAGCCAGGTGATATTTCCTCCTTCTCTCTCCAGGCAAACCTTAGGGAAACTAACTTGGAGTGGACTGTGCTATTGTTTACCATGCAGGGTCTCAAAAATAGAGATGAGGGGATAGATATACAGTGTCAATGTAAAGTGTGTGACTGCATAGAGTCACATGGAATATTTAATAATAATAATATAATAATAATAATAATATATAGCAGAGAATCCATCTTGATACTAAACGGTTTGTGAATTGGCTGAGGGAGAATGGAGTTCAGGCATATCTGTGTCAAAGTGCAGACAGAGAGACAGACAGAGACAGAGAGACAGACAGAGACAGAGAGAGAGACAGTTAGTGATAAAGAGGGAGGGAGAGAGAAAGAGAGAGAAGAGAAAGAGAAAAGAGAGAGAGAGAGACAACATACAACACCAAATAAAAAGGAAGCGATTCCCAAACCTTGCGTAACAAAGCCA
Source organism: Oncorhynchus gorbuscha (assembly GCF_021184085.1). Lineage (NCBI taxonomy): Eukaryota > Metazoa > Chordata > Actinopteri > Salmoniformes > Salmonidae > Oncorhynchus > Oncorhynchus gorbuscha. The sequence goes on along the minus strand of NC_060189.1, from coordinate 54,715,617 downwards.
TCACCTACAGAGAGATGAACCTGGAGAAGAGTCCTCTAAGCAAGCTGGTCCTGGGGCTCTGTTCACAAACTGACCTCAGAAAGCCCGAGGACAGCAACACAATAAGACCCAACCAAATCATGAGGAAATAAAAAGATAATTACTTGACACATTGTAAAGAATTTATAAGCATTACGCTACACTAACATCTGCTAACCATGTGTATGTGACCAATAAAATGTGATTTGATTTGAATTAACAAAAAAACAGAGCAAACTAGAACGCCATTTGGCCCTAAACAGAGAGCACACTTGGGCAGAATACATGACCACTGTAACTGACACAAAATTAAGAAAAACTTTGACTATGTACAGATTCAGTGAGCAATATCCTTGCTATTGAGAAAGGCCGACGTAGGCAGACATGGCTCTCAAGAGAAGACAGGCTATGTGTACAAAATGAGGTGGAAACTGAGCTGCACTTCCTAACCTCCTGCCAAATGTATGACCATATTAGAGACACATAGTTCCCTCAGAGTACGCAGACCCACAAATTCCAAAACAAATCCAATTTTGATTAACTCCCATATCTATTGGGTGAAATACCACAGTGTGCCATCACAGCAGCAAGATTTGTGACCTGATGCCACAAGAAAAGTGCAACCAGTGAAGAACAAACACCATTGTAAATACAACCCATATTTACTTTCCCTTTTGTACTAACTATTTGCATATTGTTACAACACTGTTGTAATATATATAATATGACATTTAGAATGTCTCTGTTCCTTTGGAACTTTTGTGAGTGTAATGGTTTCATTTTATATTTTCCATTTCACTTGATTTGGCAATGTTTCCCATACCAATAAACCTCTTTGAATTTAGAGAGCGAGAGAAAGAAAGAGAGATAATGAGAAAAGTCACCATCCTCCAGTTTATATACTGTTCTACCTTAATCAAACACAAGCAACTATGCTTTCAGCACTGATGTTTACATTCCAAAGGCCTGAGAACAGCCTCCCAACGATACAGTCTGTTTTCGGATCAAATGATTATAATTTCTTAGGGGTCCCACTGGAGATTTCAAGCACAACATTCTCCAGTTGTATTTACAACTGTTTAATTACTGAAATTTAATGTATTACCTATGTTATTGTCAAGTAGTATTTCAACAAGCAGACCCAAGTGAGATTTAGTTAATTAATTAATTAATTTAACCTTTATTTAACTAGGCAAGTCAGTTGAGAACACATTCTTATTTACAATAATGGCCTACCGGGGTTAACTGCCTTGTTCAGAACGACAGGTTTTTACCTTGTCAGCTTGGGGATTCGATCCAGCAACCTTTTGGTTACTGGCCCAATGTTCTAGGCTACCTGCCACCCCAAGTTGGGCCCCCAGGAAAATCATTTTAGTGGCCCCTGTGATAGAATATTTACGTATTTACCTGATTTATTTTATATTAATGGTTAACAATTAATATTGAACAAATAGTAAGATATTTCTGTCCTACTAATGCTGTGTTTTTATGGTCTCCACTCTAGTTCTCTGCAGCTAATCTGGGCATATGGTCATTAGAGATGGCTTGAGCTGACAAATTAGTTAAACACATAGACAGGAATGTGTTTTACTAGAGATAGCTTAAGAGTATATCAATCTCTCATTGTCCCAAAATCCTCCTTGCATCTGGGAAACTAAGCCAGGGTGGGGTTAAGACAACAACCCCGTGCAGATAACGACCGGATGAACCCTTATGACGCCCCTTGGTTTGCATGGGCCACGACTAAGCACTCTGAACCAGCCATGACTAAGCATTCTTAGTGTCAGCTATATAAAGAACTCTGCATTTCTTTAAAGGTTTGGCTCTCAGCTTGACCAGTCTCATTATTGTGTGTAAACCACAAATCTGTGTGTAAACCATGCATTGAAAAACGTCCACGCAGTGTGAAATTGATCAATATGAACGTATGCTTGAGAGTGTGTGTAAATGTACACACAGCCAGGACCATGTGTACGCACAGGACCAAATGGTGGATTAAGGAAACTGCTTGTCAAGCGTAGAATGGGGAAAATGTGTTGAAATTGTGAGAGTAATAATTAAATCATTTTTCAATTTTGATTGCATTTCCATTGGGAATTCATGAAACATCGCTTGGCACGCTATATCATTTGACCACATCAGTGCATTGGTTACAATAATAATCAGTATAAAGTACAGTAATTTGTTAGAATGAGAGGTACGTGTCAAAGTGAAACCATTGTTGACATTCTATAAGATTTTATTATTTATTATTATAAATAATGGGAAATTGCATGAGAGACGGCTAACCTTGCTCTGTTGAAAGATTTGGCACACGCTGCATTTTGCAGAGAGCGAGTTTTTAGAGACAGGTGGCACATTTTCTGCATTGGCTCATCAGATATTGGTACCAAAAAACAATTGTATAGGATTTTTGAGAAGATTTAAGACGTACTTTAAAAAGGCAAATGCATACCATTCCGGTGCACATCCAAGTGCTATCCACCCTCAGGTTTTCGGCAACAGACACTTTTCAGTGGGGGCTTGCCGATCACAGCCCTTCATGACCCAACAGGTGGGTTCCCAAACATGAAGGGAGCAATAGACGGCACCCACATTAGCATAACATCATCATCCTAAACGATTTCAGCTCTGTGAACAGAAATGGATGGATGGATGGATGGCTTATTGGCAAGTGTTGCCTGCTCATTTGAAGTATATTTGCCATTGCTAAGGCAACTTGAATTGTCCCAATGGTCCTTTTTTGTAGTCCCCCCCCCCTTTTTTTGTGGTTGCGCCGTTGTATTTCATGGTACGGATGTCCCCCTCGGGCTTTAAAGGGAGGATTTGGACCATTTATGGTTAATTAGGGCATTTTAAAATGCAAACAGCCAAGGTTGTGCTACAGTACTGAGGCTGAGAAAAATGTATATTTACCAATGGTTATCTCCTACCAGTGTGGGTATGACGCTTGTAGAATTGTTTGATAAATCACTATTTTTCTATGAGTACCACCATTCTAAATTCCGTTTGTTAGTCCAAACCCCACCCAGCTGGTATTCAAGGCAGACTTGAGAAAATGCAGAAAGCATTTGAAAGATTTTGAATAGTATGTGAACCCAGGTGTGCTGCTTATATGAAAACAGATTTAGTGACACTTGACTGAGTCTCACAGTCAGTGGGCTGTCTGTCATGGCATTACTGTCTCCATTCCAACAAATCTCTCCCAATCCAACACAGCCCACCACACACCAAATTGAACCCCCCCGGATCAAGATGTAAGCCACTGAACCACAGACAGACATTCAGACATTTCTTGCACAAAGTGGTTGCGCTAGCTGACTCGGATTGCACTAATAACATGCTTTCTCAATCTCCACATGCTGCTGTGGAGAAAGATTGAAAAATGAGAAGTACTGTAGTTGTTAGTTTGCTGACTGAGGCGATGGAACAGCCTTAACCTACCCCACTAAGCAAATAGTAGACGTATACAGCAATGCTTATTGTCCACTGTGAAAACACCATCAAACTCCAATCTATCAAGCGGTAATGTTGTAATGTTTGCTTTACACCTGTGTTATGTTGTGTTATGGTACACTGTGTAACCATATCGTACCAAAACAAAGGCCTGGGAATTTCAACAATAACAGTGAACGAAGTCAATGTGGTTCTTTATAGCTGATGACCTGTGACATATTCCATTACATAGGGGTTGCTCACATCAGCTGAAAGCAACCGCATTGCCAAAGACATAGCAAGTCATTCCCACATCCACATACACCACTGTTTCCCTTTTTCTTATGTCTGTGAAAGCTTCAATGTACACTGCTCAAAAAATAAAGGGAACACTAAAATAACACATCCTAGATATGAATGAATGAAATATTCTTATTAAATACTTTTTTCTTTACATAGTTGAATGTGCTGACAACAAAATCACACAAAAATGATCAATGGAAATCAAATTTATCAACCCATGGAGGTCTGGATTTGGAGTCACACTCAAAATTAAAGTGGAAAACCACACTACAGGCTGATCCAGCTTTGATGTAATGTCCTTAAAACAAGTCAAAATGAGGCTCAGTAGTGTGTGTGGCCTCCACGTGCCTGTATGACCTCCCTACAACGCATGGGCATGCTCCTGATGAGGTGGCGGATGGTCTCCTGAGGGATCTCCTCCCAGACCTGGACTAAAGCATCCGCCAACTCCTGGACAGTCTGTGGTGCAATGTGGCATTGGTGGATGGAGCGAGACATGATGTCCCAGATGTGCTCAATTGGATTCAGGTCTGGGGAACGGGCTGGCCAGTCCATAGCATCAATGCGTTCCTCTTCCAGGAACTGCTGACACACTCCAGCCACATGAGGTTTAGCATTGTCTTGCATTAGGAGGAACCCAGGGCCAAACGCACCAGCATATGGTCTCACAAGGGGGCTGAGGATCTCATCTCGGTACCTAATGGCAGTCAGGCTACCTCTGGCGAGCACATGGTGGGCTGTGCGGCCCCCCAAAGAAATGCCACCCTACACTATGACTGACCCACCGCCAAACCGGTCATGCTGGAGGATGTTGCAGGCAGCAGAACGTTCTCCACGGCATCTCCAGACTCTGTCACGTCAGTCACATGTGCTCAGTGTGAACCTGCTTTCATCTGTGAAGAGCACAGGGCGCCAGTGGCGAATTTGCCAATCTTGGTGTTCTCTGGCAAATGTCAAACGTCCTGCACGGTGTTGGGCTGTAAGCACAACCCCCACCTGTGGACGTCGGGCCCTCATACCACCCTCATGGAGTCTGTTTCTGACCGTTTGAGCAGACATATGCACATTTGTGGCCTGCTGGAGGTCATTTTGCAGGGCTCTGGCAGTGCTCCTCCTGCTCCTCCTTGCACAAAGGTGGAGGTAGCGGTCCTGCTGCTGGGTTGTTGCCCTCCACGTCTCCTGATGTACTGGCCTGTCTCCTGGTAGCACCTCCATGCTCTGGACACTACACTGACAGACACAGCAAACCTTCTTGCCACAGCTCGCATTGATGTGCCACCCTGGATGAGCTGCACTACCTGAGCCACTTGTGTGGGTTGTAGACTCCGTCTCATGCTACCACTAGAGTGAAAGCACCGCCAGCATTAAAAAGTGACCAAAACATCTGCCAGGAAGCATAGGAACTGAGAAGTGGTCTGTGGTCACCACCTGCAGATCCACTCCTTTATTGGGGGTGTCTTGCTAATTGCCTATAATCTCCACCTGTTGTCTATTCCATTTGCACAACAGCATGTGCAATTTATTGTCAAACAGTGTTGCTTCCTAAGTGGACAGTTTAATTTCACAGAAGTGTGAATGACTTGGAGTTACATTGTGTTGTTTAAGTGTTCCCTTTATTTTTTTGAGCAGTGTATATACGTACAGCATACAGTACAAAGCAACCGCTTGAGAAGGTTTCCATGTATTGACGTGCAGCGTGCGGTACATAAAGTATTGATGCATGTATGGAGCAGCCTTACCTGCCATGGATGAGACATTGATGATGACTCCTCCTTCTTTTCCATACTCTTTGCTCATATGATCCAGGGCCAGGTAAGTTCCCTTGATGACTGATGTCTACGGAGAGAAACAAGAGTGCTTGAGTTTCAATATCCAACACATACAACAGTCACACTCTTTTGCTCTTAATCAGCCTGTGGTAGAACTCTTCACTGCGTCATGTAATGTGAACTAGGTTCAACTCCAGCATCATGTAATATAATGTATACTAGGCTAAACTACAGCATTGTGCAATATGAAGTGAACTAGGCTAAACTACAGCATTGTGTAATATAATGTAAACTAGTCTAAACTACAGCATCGTGTAATATAATGTAAACTAGGCTAAACTACAGCATTGTGTAATATAATGTAAACTAGGCTAAACTACAGCATCGTCTAATATAATGTGAACTAGTCTAAACTACAGCATCGTCTAATATAATGTGAACTAGGCTAAACTACAGCATCATGTTATATAATCTAGGCTAAACTACAGCATCATGTAATATAATGTAAACTAGGCTAAACTACAGCATCATGTTATATAATCTAGGCTAAACTACAGCATCATGTAATATAATGTAAACTAGGCTAAACTACAGCATCGTGTAATATAATCTAGGCTAAACTACAGCATCATGTAATATAATGTATACTAGGCCAAACTACAGCATTGTGTAATATAATGTAAACTAGTCTAAACTACAGCATCGTGTAATATAATGTAAACTAGTCTAAACTACAGCATCGTCTAATATAATGTAAACTAGTCTAAACTACAGCATCATGTAATATAATGTGAACTAGGCTAAACTACAGCATTGTGTAATATAATGTAAACTAGGCTAAACTACAGCATCGTCTAATATAATGTGAACTAGGCTAAACTACAGCATCATGTTATATAATCTAGGCTAAACTACAGCATCATGTAATATAATCTAGGCTAAACTACAGCATCGTCTAATATAATGTAAACTAGGCTAAACTACAGCATCATGTTATATAATCTAGGCTAAACTACAACATCATGTAATATAATCTAGGCTAAACTACAGCATCATGTAATATAATGTAAACTAGGCTAAACTACAGCATCATGTTATATAATCTAGGCTAAACTACAGCATCATGTAATATAATGTAAACTAGACTAAACTACAGCATCATGTAATATAATGTGAACTAGGCTAAACTACAGCATCATGTAATATAATCTAGGCTAAACTACAGCATCATGTACTATAATGTAAACTAGGCTAAACTACAGCATCATGTTATATAATCTAGGCTAAACTACAGCATCATGTAATATAATGTAAACTAGGCTAAACTACAGCATCATGTTATATAATCTAGGCTAAACTACAGCATCATGTAATACAATCTAGGTTAAACTACAGCATCATGTAATATAATCTAGGCTAAACTACAGCATCATGTAATATAATGTAGACTAGGCTAAACTACAGCATCATGTAATACAATCTAGGCTAAACTATAGCATCATGTAATATAATCTAGGCTAAACTACAGCATCATGTAATATAATGTAGACTAGGCTAAACTACAGCATCATGTAATATAATCTAGGCTAAACTACAGCATCATGTAATATAATGTAGACTAGGCTAAACTACAGCATTGTGTAATATAATGTAAACTAGGCTAAACTATAGCATCATGTAATATAATCTAGGCTAAACTACAGCATCATGTAATATAATGTAGACTAGGCTAAACTACAGCATTGTGTAATATAATCTAGGCTAAACTACAGCATCATGTAATATAATGTAAACTAGGCTAAACTACAGCATCGTCTAATATAATGTAAACTAGTCTAAACTACAGCATCATGTAATATAATGTGAACTAGGCTAAACTACAGCATTGTGTAATATAATGTAAACTAGGCTAAACTACAGCATCATGTTATAATAACTAGGCTAAACTACAGCATCATGTTATATAATCTAGGCTAAACTACAGCATCATGTAATATAATCTAGGCTAAACTACAGCATCATGTAATATAATGTAAACTAGGCTAAACTACAGCATCATGTTATATAATCTAGGCTAAACTACAGCATCATGTAATATAATGTAAACTAGGCTAAACTACAGCATCGTGTAATATAATCTAGGCTAAACTACAGCATCATGTAATATAATGTATACTAGGCCAAACTACAGCATTGTGTAATATAATGTAAACTAGTCTAAACTACAGCATCGTGTAATATAATGTAAACTAGTCTAAACTACAGCATCGTCTAATATAATGTAAACTAGTCTAAACTACAGCATCATGTAATATAATGTGAACTAGGCTAAACTACAGCATTGTGTAATATAATGTAAACTAGGCTAAACTACAGCATCGTCTAATATAATGTGAACTAGGATAAACTACAGCATCATGTTATATAATCTAGGCTAAACTACAGCATCATGTAATATAATCTAGGCTAAACTACAGCATCGTCTAATATAATGTAAACTAGGCTAAACTACAGCATCATGTTATATAATCTAGGCTAAACTACAACATCATGTAATATAATCTAGGCTAAACTACAGCATCATGTAATATAATGTAAACTAGGCTAAACTACAGCATCATGTTATATAATCTAGGCTAAACTACAGCATCATGTAATATAATGTAAACTAGACTAAACTACAGCATCATGTAATATAATGTGAACTAGGCTAAACTACAGCATCATGTAATATAATCTAGGCTAAACTACAGCATCATGTACTATAATGTAAACTAGGCTAAACTACAGCATCATGTTATATAATCTAGGCTAAACTACAGCATCATGTAATATAATGTAAACTAGGCTAAACTACAGCATCATGTTATATAATCTAGGCTAAACTACAGCATCATGTAATACAATCTAGGTTAAACTACAGCATCATGTAATATAATCTAGGCTAAACTACAGCATCATGTAATATAATGTAGACTAGGCTAAACTACAGCATCATGTAATACAATCTAGGCTAAACTATAGCATCATGTAATATAATCTAGGCTAAACTACAGCATCATGTAATATAATGTAGACTAGGCTAAACTACAGCATCATGTAATATAATCTAGGCTAAACTACAGCATCATGTAATATAATGTAGACTAGGCTAAACTACAGCATTGTGTAATATAATGTAAACTAGGCTAAACTATAGCATCATGTAATATAATCTAGGCTAAACTACAGCATCATGTAATATAATGTAGACTAGGCTAAACTACAGCATTGTGTAATATAATCTAGGCTAAACTACAGCATCATGTAATATAATGTAAACTAGGCTAAACTACAGCATCGTCTAATATAATGTAAACTAGTCTAAACTACAGCATCATGTAATATAATGTGAACTAGGCTAAACTACAGCATTGTGTAATATAATGTAAACTAGTCTAAACTACAGCATCATGTAATATAATGTGAACTAGGCTAAACTACAGCATCATGTTATATAATCTAGGCTAAACTACAGCATCATGTAATATAATCTAGGCTAAACTACAGCATCATGTAATATAATGTAAACTAGGCTAAACTACAGCATCATGTTATATAATCTAGGCTAAACTACAGCATCATGTAATATAATGTAAACTAGGCTAAACTACAGCATCATGTAATATAATGTAAACTAGGCTAAACTACAGCATCATGTAATATAATCTAGGCTAAACTACAGCATCATGTAATATAATGTAGACTAGGCTAAACTACAGCATTGTGTAATATAATGTAAACTAGGCTAAACTACAGCATCGTCTAATATAATGTAAACTAGTCTAAACTACAGCATCATGTAATATAATGTGAACTAGGCTAAACTACAGCATCATGTAATATAATCTAGGCTAAACTACAGCATCATGTACTATAATGTAAACTAGGCTAAACTACAGCATCATGTTATATAATCTAGGCTAAACTACAGCATCATGTAATATAATGTAAACTAGGCTAAACTACAGCATCATGTTATATAATCTAGGCTAAACTACAGCATCATGTAATACAATCTAGTCTAAACTACAGCATCATGTAATATAATCTAGGCTAAACTACAGCATCATGTAATATAATGTAGACTAGGCTAAACTACAGCATTATGTAATATAATGTAAACTAGGCTAAACTACAGCATCTAATATAATGTAAACTAGTCTAAACTACAGCATCATGTTATATAATCTAGGCTAAACTACAGCATCATGTAATATAATCTAGGCTAAACTACAGCATCATGTAATATAATGTAGACTAGGCTAAACTACAGCATTATGTAATATAATGTAAACTAGGCTAAACTACAGCATCGACTAATATAATGTAAACTAGTCTAAACTACAGCATCATGTAATATAATGTGAACTAGGCTAAACTACAGCATCATGTAATATAAAGTGTGGACTAGGCTAAACTACAGCATTGTGTAATATAATGTAAACTAGTCTAAACTACAGCATCATGTAATATAATGTGAACTAGGCTAAACTAAAGCATCATGTAATATAATGTGAACTAGGCTAAACTACAGCATCATGTAATATAATGTGAACTAGGCTAAACTACAGCATTGTGTAATATAATGTAAACTAGTCTAAACAACAGCATCATGTAATATAATGTAAACTAGGCTAAACTACAGCATCATGTAATATAATCTAGGCTAAACTACAGCATCATGTAATATAATCTAGGCTAAACTACAGCATCATGTAATATAATGTAAACTAGGCTAAACTACAGCATCATGTAATATAATCTAGGCTAAACAACAGCATCATGTAATATAACGTAGACTAGGCTAAACTACAGCATCATGTAATATAATCTAGGCTAAACTACAGCATCATGTAATATAATCTAGGATGAACTACAGCATCATGTAATATAATGTAGACTAGGCTAAACTACAGCATCATGTAATATAATCTAGGCTAAACTACAGCATCATGTAATATAATGTAGACTAGGCTAAACAACAGCATCATGTAATATATTGTAGACTAGGCTAAACTACAGCATCATGTAATATAATCTAGGCTAAACTACAGCATCATGTAATATAATCTAGGCTAAACTACAGCATCATGTAATATAATGTAGACTAGGCTAAACTACAGCATCATGTAATATAATCTAGGCTAAACTACAGCATCATGTAATACAATCTAGGCTAAACTACAGCATCATGTAATATAATCTAGGCTAAACTACAGCATCATGTAATATAATCTAGGCTAAACTACAGCATCATGTAATATAATGTAGACTAGGCTAAACTACAGCATAATGTAAGATTGATTTTGCAGTTAGTCAAGTAACAGATTGTTTTGGAAAAATAGATTTTCACAAACTATCTCAATGACAAGACATTCAATAACAAAAATACATTAAATCTTAACATTTACTGGTGTTAGTCACACACACACACTCACACCCACACCCACCCCTCTTACCAGATTTACTTCAATGGTCTTCTCCCAGTCCTTCTCATTGTTGATGCCAGCATTGTTGACAACAATGTCCAATCTTCCAAACCGGTCAACTGTACTTTGAAAAGCATCTGCAATATGAAAGAAGAGTGCAACACTTAGGTTGATTAACTATAGATGAAGAAGAAGAACACTACCAGTCCTTACGAGATGGACATTTGTCAAGAACATTGCATCTTTATTTACATCCAAACTATCATTTCGATTCTATATCAAAGAAGACCATCTAGCTCTTAGATTGATTATACACCCTATGTTCACTACAAGAACACTGCATCTTTGTCTAAGTGATAAACAAGTACATCTAAACAATTATCTAAGCCATAAAACTGCAGTATAACAGGTATTCACCAGCACCTGCCTTTCAGCTGAAAGCATTCCACAAGAAAACATTAAATTAAAAAAAATTATATAATAATAATCACCTTAACCAAGGTAGGAGCAACAAGTCAAGTACGGTGCTTTAAAAAAAAAGTACTTTTTTTATACAGGTTTTTTCTCATTGAGATAATATATATTTTCCAAGAGAGACCTGGCTTTACTTTAACAACAAATGTCTAACAAATGTCCAGTCTTACAAGACTAAATAGACTGTTGACGTTTAAGATTGAGTCGTGCACTGACAGTGTTCAGTGTTGGTTGAATGGACTCTTATAAGCACAGATATTTAGGTAAGACTACATCCAAGAACATTCCAATGTCTTTTGCCTCGGGCGTTTTGGAAATCATGTCAAAAGTAACTCATTCATTTTCACACAATGAAAGTCTGTTTCAGGGGTGAATGATGTCTTAAAATAGGTAGGCCTAAGGCCTAAAGGTGATCGAACATGAGAATATTCAGAATTATAAACCACTGCGCAGCATGAAATAAAATAGACTATTATGCATTTAGGCAAAATGCTAAAGTTAGACTAGGCATATAGCTATACTTAAAAAAATAGGTTAGGCTAATAACTATAATAACCTCTAAAGAGAAAATAGCAGTACCATAGTAAAGTTGCAATTACCTTTGCCTAGTCAGATTGTTACCATGGTTACCCCATGGACACAACAGTATCTTCTTTACAAGCCAGAATGTTGAATAACATTACATGTACTTTTACTTTACCGGTTGTCCATACCGTTGGTCCTTTTTACCGTAAGGAAGCGGCGATAAAATGTCCATAGAATATATAATCAAACCAACTTTTCAAACCACACTGGTAGTATGTTCAGATGTTTATCACCTGAAACATGCTCACACGATGTAAATACATGCAAGCGATGTATGCATACTTTCCGAGCTCGTACACGTGTTTATATTGTTTTGCGCATGCGCCAGGTGATAGAAAGCAGTACCAGCGCTTGAAACTGTATGTGTAATAATACTTTCCTGTGGATATTTTTTTGCAAAATTCCTACCCACAAAACGACAAACCGCACAGACAACTGGCAGAGTAGCCTAAACTGAAATGCAATTGCATTAAACATTCTGGCTTGTAGAGCTTGTGAGAAGAAATGTTCCAAACTAATGAACTGCATTCACCTCAGACTATGAACCAGAAGTATCACCGTTTTATTGTCAAGCAACCATTACCTTTAAGTTTCAATCTGTCCGTCACGTCACACTGAATGAAAATGCAGTTCCCATCTCCAAACTCTCCATCTAAAATCTTCTTGCATTCCTCTCCGACACTTTGATTCAAGTCCACAAGTGCAACCTGCGGGTATAAAATCAGAACATATACAAAACTATGTACAAATATTTAAAGAGGTTCTTGTGCAACACAGTTGGTTTTGGCTCCATTACAACCACGATAGGTTGGTACAAGCGCCGCGCGTAAAATGCGTAAAGTAACCAAAACCACCGTCCATTTACGTGCGACAACAGGCTAATAACTTTATATATAAACACCAACCTTTGCTTCGTTCTTCAGAAGGCTTTCTGCGACGGCTCTACCGATACCTTGGGCTCCGCCCGTAACTAGAGCCACTTTACCTCGCAGAGTCATCTTTTACGCTTCATCTGGCTGCGACACGCCGCGCTGCTTTATGTAGGCTCCTATATCATCTGGTACATTAGTTGTCAGAAAAGGGGCGTGTGGTGTATGTAGCGCTAAATAAACACACGGCGGATAATTACGCCGTCTCGTCTTTCACCTTTTTCATATTCCAAACCGACCTCCTAATGAGATAGTCCTGCAGTAGAAGCTCACTACTGGCATCATAGAATTACATATTGCTCAATTTAATATGTTCTCTGTGACTGGCAACAAACAGCATTAGGGAATATCTACTGCTATGCTCTTCATATTGGGCAACCGTGCAGTGACGTCATAAAGCTCGCTATTGGCAGGCCTACAGTCTGTTTTGTAAGGCAATAGTTTAACGTTAGATTGGGAATGCATTTTATGCCGTTGAGATATAGACCTACAGTATATGATATCCCTTTATTTGACAATTTGCCTCCGTCAAGAGGCCTGAAACAACCACCCGAGCCTCTGCCTCTGCCTCTGTTCACCCCGCTACCACCCAGAAGGCGATGTCAGTACAGGTGCATCAAAGCCGTCAGACTGTTAAATAGCCATCACTAGCTGGCTACAGTACCACCCAGGTTACTCAACCCTACACCTTCGAGCTGCTTGCCCTATGTACATAGTCATGGAATCACTTGTCACTTTAATAATGGAACACTAGTCACTGTAATAATGTTAACATACTCTTTCACTCATTTCATGTGTATACAGTATATTTTATTTTGGTCAATGCCCCCCCCCCCTCAAAAATTGCTTGTCCTAAGATGTATGTATTCATGAATTTAATTATTTTACATTTTAGATGTGTGTGTATTGTTGTGAATTGTTAGATACTACTGCACTGTTGGAGCTAGGAACCCACTCTGTGTGATCCTCTGAACTGATACCATAACAAAGACACAAATGACAAAATCTTCATTTAGAAATGTAACCATTTTTTTCCCTCAATCTTTTTTCTCTCCAAAGGACCTTTATTATATTTATGAAAACTATTTACAGATGTACATTATAATGGGAAAAAAAGCACATGTGTTCTTCTCATCATCACAGCAGCAACTAAAACACAGGTCGAACACAAGTTCAAAAATAAATATATTGACATTGAATTCAGTTCATGCATCTAACATTTAATAATACTGTCATTTTTTTTGTACAAAAAAAATATTTAAATACACTTGCAATAGAAATGTACATGAAACGTATATTAATTCATCCTTCACATTGTGTATAACTGTGTCAAATACTAATATGTAGAAGTGGTATTAAAATCTGTAGAACTATATGAAAGCTTTGTCACTTTATGAAGGAATGTGGGAGTATAGATATGTTTTTACTACCAAAAGTATATGGCACAGTATCTCTTCAGAGATTTAATCAGTAGTTGTTTTTAAATAGTGTAAAATCCTGTAAATGTCTTACCAAATATTTTTTTTCATATCTTTCAAAAAACATCACAACAGTCTTGGAGTACAAGAACCCATCAACCATCTAGAAAAAGGAGAGGAGATTGATATATTGCATGTATGTATCCATAAATGTATTTATTATATTGTCTACTCCATTATGAGTCAGCTTAAAATTGGGTCAGGTTTTTACACTGCAGTTTTATACTGTCTCTGTGTGTCATCAGGTTTGATCAAACACAAGAATATTATACGACTGAATCATTGTCCATTTGTCCGATATTCTGATAATTTGTCTGTTCATTGTCTGTTGTTGATAATAATATCAGTATATCAACATACCGTACAAAGTAAACAACCTCTCATTTCTATAATTATTTTTTAAATATAGTTAAATTAAATGTTACTTCAACATAACAATTACAATCTATTCTAAATTCTTTCTTCAACTTTATACATGCACTTTTACCCCCCAACTTATGGAGAGTGTGAATTCCTTTCATTTAAAAGTCAAATATCCCATACATGTAACTATTCAAATATTGGTACTCTGGATACTGAACTTAGATCAGTTATAACTTAATTGTGATGGTGCTCCCCAGGGTTGTGTACTGTGACCAACACAAGTTTCTGAGTGTTATGCTCAGTGACACCAGAGCAATGGTAATTCATTATCAAATTAAGATTATATTGAAAGGCAAGTTGTAAACCAAGAAGTCAAAGGCCTGATTCAGGCTGTGTATAGTATTATGGCTATATACTGTTAAAGTAACTGCCCAGTGAAAATCTCCCTTTTAAAAGTTAATATTCTGTTAACTCATTTCCATATAATATTTCTGGCTCATCCTACACTTGTACGTGACCAAAGCATACATTGGAGAAGAAGAAAAACACTTCAAAAACCCCACCTCAAACTTGTATCTCAAACAGACCGTTTAAAAAAATGCTTGCCACTTCCTCATAGAACATGTCATCTCCCTGATCAGCGGTCTACTTAAGTTAATATTGTTATACGCCCACACCATTCTGTTGTTGGGGTACGTCCACACACTTCAAACACTTCAAACATACTTAATTAAAAACATTAAACAAAGAAAACAATTTCACTCCTATCGTAAGATATTATACGTCATGTTTAATAGAAATCTGAAAAAACTTGGCAGTTACTTTAATGATATCCTCAGCCTTCCAAATTCACAGTGGGGATTCATGACGACTGCATCGGTATCAAATCTCTCTTTTTATATTCTATTTTCATGTTGTTCATTCAGTTTTTCTCAGTCAGTTACCTCTTTGGTCGATCCTTTGTTAGCTCGTGTTGAGATTCTAGGTCATTTAAGGTGGATGCTTTCACATCTTTTGCCCCCTGCTTGACTTGAGTGTTTCGGCAGTGGTTTGTTTGACCGAGTGAACGGAACAGTGAATCATCATTTTGTGGAAATAAGGAAATGAAGGTGAGAAAAAAAACATGTTAACACCGTAGTTGAGTTTGTGCTGAGCGTGGACCTGGGGAGTTGAATCACTCAACAAAGTCACAAAGAGGTTCATTACGTTTCTGTACGTGATGAGTAGCACTAGGGACGGGACATTTAACCCACAATAGTGAGTTGGAAATGTGTCAAAGTGGCAGCTTTTTATGTCTGAGAATTATAACAAACATCTGATGGTTTATAATAAAGATACACTATAATCTGGTGGAAAATCTACAAAGGACTTGAGTGTACTGGAAGTTTTCACTTGTTTACCAGTGTTGTGTGGAAACTGTACTGTAATAGAACATTGGCAGTAAAGCTGTAAGACACAAGTGTGTGTGTGTGTGTGTGTGTGTGTGTGTGTGTGTGTGTGTGTGTGTGTGTGTGTGTGTGTGTGTGTGTGTGTGTGTGTGTGTGTGTGTGTGTGTGTGTGTGTGTGTGTGTTTGTGACAGAGGGTTTGCAGAGGTGAATAAAAGCATTGCTCCTGTTTTGACTGCACACTGTGTGGGATGGTGAAGTGGGACTCGTCCGATACTCCAAACTGGTCTCCAGTTGCATAGTGAGCACGATGTCTGTCCTCTCTTGTTGTTGTTGGGTGATACGGACATAACTCTGCTCTGTAAATACTCAGTTCATCTCCCGAGTATAAGTCATCTCCTTAATCCTCTTTTTAAAACCTTGGCAGGGCTTTGTTTTGGAACCCCAGGTAGTTGGTGAACTGCCAAATGTTAATGTGAAACAGTTCCCACATTGTAAGGAGGGACCGGGGTCTACTTTACCCATGTGTACTGTATTGTACTGTAATGTACCCTACTGTACTGTACTGTAATGTACCCTACTGTACTGTACTGTACTGTACTGTACTGAACCCTACTGTACTGTAGTGTTCTGTACTAGTCCTTGTGCACATCCTCAGCCCGGAGAATCTTGTACAGGACCCAGTAGAAAATGTTAAAAAACAGGAAGGCCAGGGGGAAACCCGCCCGCGATACCGTGTCGATCTTCTTGGCGCGGTCGATGAACAGCTTTCTCATCTCTTCGTGGCTCTTGGCGGCCGGGTCCTTCTTGGGCTGCTGGGCGGGCTGGGGCCCCGTGGCGCCCGGGGTGGCGGCGGCGTTGTTGGTGGCCTTGGGGATGGTGCCGTCCTTGACCGCGGCGCTGCCACCGCCGGTCGTAGCGGTGAAGCTGAGGCGGCTCTCCCTCACGTCGTCGTCCTACGAACAGGAAAGGCAGAAGTTAGTTAGATAGGGGTCAGAGTTCAAGGATGAATGAACTCCCCGAACGGGAACGGACACTCCCCCGATGGACGGCCTTGATGTGCTCCAGAGAGGGACACTGAAATGTCATCCCTCTCTCTCCATTGATCTTGCTCTCCCTCCTTCTCTTAACCATGGGGGATCGCTTGCCATAGCAACAGCAGCAGCAGCAATATGACAGGCTGACTAAGTCTCCCAGCCAAGTACACTTCAGTCTCCCTCCTGCTAACACTCCAAATAAACTTGACTTCAACTAAACTTCCGCCTTTGACTTCATGTTGAGTCAATGCCTATTCTCCCTAACGCAATAAATCTATCAAAGTGCAACATGAACAGGGAGTGATTTGTGCGTCATGAGACCTTGCTTAAAACCTCTAGTCTATTATTGTTTTTATAACCCATAATGCCTCTGGTGTTATCCTAGGACACAGCCCTCTCTCTTTCAAACCTACTCATTGCTGTACGCTTTACAGTTGTCACCACTCAAGCGTCTCCCTGGCCTTTTCCCTCAAATGTCAAAACTAGGGTTGAAAAAAGGGTTCAGACCTGGAAATTCTCTTTAAAAAGCAATTGACATCATATGAATGAATGGGTATTACACACAAACAAAGCCCTGCATGTGATAGTTTTGTTTGATATGCCCAATATGGGAATGATTTAAATGGAATGAAAACAGCATCAACATGAGTTGAGCAATAGTTTTTCCACGAGCGAAATTCACAATGAACAACAAATGACATGTTGACATGGGGGAAGAATAGGAAAGCAGAAAATGTCATCTTTGGCTGAAATGCAATTTCTTTCGAAATGCATTTGAATAGGGAAATAAAAACAAACAGCAACACCAACTGAAAGGAACAAGGAACTGGGAGTGAAAACAGGGAGTGTGTGTGTGTGTGACAAGTTGACAACAGGCCATTATGACATTAAACAAATGATGAAGAATAATGGAATGCCATTTGTGTAATGAAGAATGTCACAGAGTCAATGAGTCACTACACCAGCACTGTGTGTCACATTATGCTTAAAGGGATACTTTGGGAATTTGGCAATGAAGTCCTTTATCTACTTCCCAAGAGTCAGATGAACTCGATACTATTTTTATGCCTCTGCGTGCAGTTTGAAGGAAGTTGCTACTGTAACTGGCGTTAGCACAATAACTAGACTTCTAAGGCAACGTTTAGCATGCTAGCTTTAACCATAGGCGTCCAGTCAGTAGTTAGCATTGGCTCACAAAACCACCTCCAACTTCCTTCATACTGGATGCAGAGATATAAAAATGGGATCCATAAGGTCATCTGATTCCAGGGAAGATTTAATTGCCACACATTTTTACAACACGTTCTCTCTTTCACAAAATACTGTAAAAAAAAATAATAAAAAAATGTATGTTTCTATGCTGTCTTTGTATAGTTCTCATACTTAGGTGTGAAAATGAATATGAATATGGAGAGAACACCGACAACGACAAACAGCAGAGGAACAGCACACAACTACAAGAAACACAAACATACAAACTTATGACCAGATGGAGTGTTGGGTTCTAATAGCTGGGTTCAAATGTTCTTTACCCTGTCAGAGGAATTGTAGATGTGGCCCATAGATCCATATATGGGCGTATCGTTGTTTCTCAAACCATTAATACGTCTTAATGACTCAGCCAGCTCATTGGGATCAATGGAGTGATCCTCATCACCATTCTTTCATCACAGGAGAAGCATGCAAACGGAAAAGATAAAGAAACAAACAAAGCACTAAAATGATTATGAGAATCATGCAATATAGAGGAATTCACTATGGATATGCCTGAAACGCGCTATGTATACGCCTGAAACCCTGTGGATATGCCTGAAACGCTGTGGACATGCCTAAAACGCTGTGGACATGACTGAAACCCTGTGGACATGACTGAAACCCTGTGGATATGCCTGAAACGCTGTGGACATGCCTAAAACGCTGTGGACATGACTGAAACGCTGTGGACATGACTGAAACCCTGTGGATATGACAGAAACACATGAAAATAGACAAGAACATCAAACAAGAAGGCGAATCAAAACGAATGTTGTGCCATGCTTTAAGAAACTGGGCGAGGTGAAATTGAACATGACATAATTGTTTTGTGTGTGTGTGTTGGTATTTGACTTCTAGATAAGTTGGTTACCACAAGTTAGTTAGAGAAAGGCTGAGCCCTGCATGTTTGAATTGACAATGACCCCTATCCACTTACTACACTTCACTTTTTCCTCCTCTTGGTTACAAGCAGTGTTCATTCATCTTTATCTCATCGTGTTCTATCTCAATTTCCCTCCATCTCTTTGATTTGATTGGCCTCAGTATTCCCTTGGTAAAATCCACACAGTATAAAGAAAATTGACTCTTCCCCTGGTACAGAGATAGGCAGTCTTTTTTTGTATGTCTCCATTTTATATTAATGGATGAGGGATAGGAAGAAACACAGACATCAGCCAAATGTTCAGACACTGACCCGTTCTGTCCTCCAGGAAGCTTTGTAGTAAACATGTCGAAGTAAACATTGGAAGTTTTATCCTTGGTGCACGTCAGGTTGGTGTAGTAACAGTATATGGCCACAGGGGAGCAGTGTTGACTGGATGGATGGTAGAACGTTGCACCTGTTGGGGAAGTTGCTTTGCTGGTGTGCCTCAACTTTTTCTTTGTGTCAAACAAGGCCATGTTGTTTTGCCTAGTCCGAATACAAATATTATGCAAATGTTCTATGGTCTACTTTCATGAGTAAGAATTTGACCGCAACTGAATTGCCTGGATAAATAGCTTCAATAACCTAAATAAGCAAGCCTTTTGACCACAGAGACATGATATATCTGACCCAGGCCCAGAGTCCAGGCTTGGGCCCGATTTAGTGACAGACAGCGTATAATTGGACTTTTCCGGCTTAATCTTTTAAAATGTCCAAAAGGCCAGAAACCCAATTAACCACAGAGTCAAGGCCACTAAGCCGCCCCGACATCCGTCAAGTCACATTTTTGGCCGACTAATTCCCAGAGCTCCTCTGTCAACCTCATCTTTTGACATTTCTCAACATCCTCAGACAGTCTTCAGACAACATTTCATGTCACACTGCTTGTTTCATGGACTTTGACACAACTAGTTATGGTTTGCTACAGTGCTACAAGCTCTTTTCATTAGCAATCCAATATAATACAATCTGTGGTATAAACTCTCAACATATACACAAAGTGGACAGAAAATTAAGAACACCTGCTCTTTCCATGACAGACTGACCAGGTGAATCCAGGTGAAAGCTATGATCCCTTATTGATGTCTCTTGTTAAATCCACTTCAATCAGCGTAGATGAAGGGGAGGAGACAGGTTAAAGAAGGATTTTTAAGCCTTGAGACAACTGAGACATGGATTGTATGTGTGTGCCAAGGCAAAAGATGGGCAAGGCAAAATATTTAAGTGACTTTCAACAGGGTGTGGTAGTAGGTGCCAGGTGCAATGGTTTGTGTCAAGAAATTGCAACCCTGCTAGGTTTTTCACACTCAACAGTTTCCCGTGCGTATCAAGAATGGTCCACCACCCAAAGGACATCCAGACAACTTGACACAGTGGTGGGAAGCATTGAAGTCAACATGGGCCAGCATCCCTGTGGAACGCTTTTGCCACCTTGTCACAACGAATTGAGGCTGTTCTGACGGAAAAAGGGGAAGGTGTTCCTAATGCCTGGTATACTCAGTGTACATGTACTGTATGTCTGAGAAGGATATATCTGTGAAGAATAGAATTGCTTGTTTCATTGTTTGTTAGGTGCTAAAACATTGAGATATGAGTTAGTCATTAGTGCTATGTGACCATTTACTTCAGCCTCAGAGCTCCTTAAGGAACCACACCATAACGGCAATATGCAGTCATTGTTGCACGGAGTTGTTTTTTCACGCTCTGAATCGACGAACGTGTTCTAGATTGGTCTGTAAACGTTACCTTCTTCTTCGTTCTCCGCGGGCGGAGTCTTAAGAGTTCCTTGTGTTGCCTGGAGACAAAGTTGACGGCGGCGTACTCGAGCAGAGCGGAGAATACGAAGAGCAGACACACCGCCATCCAGATGTCGATGGCCTTCACATAGGACACCTACAACACCAGAGAGACAAAGTCACAGTCACACAGTCAGAGAGCAGAGACAGACCGACAGGCGGAGACAAAGTCACAGACACACAGTCAGAGAGCAGAGACAGACCGACAGACGGAGACAAAGTCACAGTCACACAGTCAGAGAGCAGAGACAGACAGAGACAAAGTCACAGTCACAGTCAGAGAGCAGAGACAGAACGACAGACAGAGACAAAGTCACAGTCACACAGTCACAGAGCAGAGACAGACAGAGAGAAAGTCACAGTCACAGTCAGAGAGCAGAGACAGACCGACAGACGGAGACAAAGTCACAGTCACACAGTCAGAGAGCAGAGACAGACCGACAGACGGAGACAAAGTCACAGTCACACAGTCAGAGAGCAGAGACAGACCGACAGACGGAGACAAAGTCTCAGTCACAAAGTCAGAGAGCAGAGACAGACTGACAGATGGAGACAAAGTCACAGTCACAAAGTCAGAGAGCAGAGACAGACCGACAGATGGAGACAAAGTCACAGTCACACAGTCAGAGAGCAGAGACAGACCGACAGACGGAGACAAAGTCACAGTCACAAAGTCAGAGAGCAGAGACAGACAGAGACAAAGTCACAGTCACACAGTCAGAAAGCAGAGACAGACAGAGACAAAGTCACAGTCACAAAGTCAGAGAGCAGAGACAGACCGACAGATGGAGACAAAGTCACAGTCACAAAGTCAGAGAGCAGAGACAGACCGACAGATGGAGACAAAGTCACAGTCACACAGTCAGAGAGCAGAGACAGACCGACAGATGGAGACAAAGTCACAGTCACACAGTCAGAGAAAAGAGACAGACAGAGACAAAGTCACAGTCACACAGTCAGAGAAAAGAGACAGCCTGACAGACGGAGACAAAGTCACAGTCACACAGTCAGAGAAAAGAGACAGACTGACAGACGGAGACAAAGTCACAGTCACACAGTCAGAGAGCAGAGACAGACAGAGACAAAGTGACAGTCACACAGTCAGAGAAAAGAGACAGACCGACAGACGGAGACAAAGTCACAGTCATACAATCAGAGAGCAGAGACAGACAGAGACAAAGTCACAGTCACACAGTCAGAGAAAAGAGACAGACTGACAGACGGAGACAAAGTCACAGTCACAGTCAGAGAGCAGAGACAGACAGAGACAAAGTGACAGTCACACAGTCAGAGAAAAGAGACAGACCGACAGACGGAGACAAAGTCACAGTCACACAGTCAGAGAAAAGAGACAGACTGACAGACGGAGACAAAGTCACAGTTACACAGTTACACAGTCAGAGAGCAGAGACAGACAGAGACAAAGTGACAGTCACACAGTCAGAGAAAAGAGACAGACCGACAGACGGAGACAAAGTCACAGTCATACAATCAGAGAGCAGAGACAGACAGAGACAAAGTCACAGTCACACAGTCAGAGAAAAGAGACAGACTGACAGACGG
The DNA here is from genome assembly GCF_021184085.1 of Oncorhynchus gorbuscha. Lineage (NCBI taxonomy): Eukaryota > Metazoa > Chordata > Actinopteri > Salmoniformes > Salmonidae > Oncorhynchus > Oncorhynchus gorbuscha. The sequence goes on along the minus strand of NC_060189.1, from coordinate 54,692,831 downwards.
AGACAAAGTCACAGTCACAGTCAGAGAGCAGAGACAGACCGACAGACGGAGACAAAGTCACAGTCACACAGTCAGAGAAAAGAGACAGACCGACAGACGGACACAAAGTCTCCAGATAAAGGCCTTGTTAAGCAAACCGAAAAAGTCACCCTGTACCTAGACCATAAATCAACAGCGGACAGTCAGTCCTGAAGAAGGGACACCTTTTTGGGCGAGCCCAGTGGTGATGCACACAACACACTCTCCTGCCAACCCACACAACCGCACCCCCACTCACACTCTCACACACTCTGCACCCCGACCCACCTTAGGTAGAGACGTTCTAGAACCGGAGCTCTGGGTGGTCATGGTGAGCACGGTGGTGATGCCCAGCGCCACTCTGGCGGGCGCGGCGTCCATGTTGATCCAGAAGGAGACCCAGGAGAGGATGACGATGAGGAGGCTGGGGATGTACATCTGGATCAGGTAATAGCCCATCTGTCTCTCCAGGTGGAATCGCACCTCGATACACGTGAACTTCCCTGTGTGGAGGAGGAGGAGGAGAGACAGAGGGGAGGAGAGCGACTGAGACAAGCGTTTCCTTTGTTTTGTATTAAAGTCTGCCTGAATAACATACTTGGAAATGTACCGTGAAAATGTATAGGAAAGATGATCTCCTTTGGAGACTAATGGGTTTCTCTGTCGACCATATCTTACAGACGTCAGCCTTCCTCCTCTCATACACACCGTGCACTGTACATGTAAACAAGCCAACACACAAACTGCACATGTTGGCTTCTCACTAAATTCTAGCAAGCAATGTAATATGCAAAAGCCCCGTGCTGTGGAAGAGTTGAAATCCATCTCCATGTAGTCGGTCCATGCAGCTGTGGTGATCAAAGCTCAGTGCCTGGGCCTCAGATGAAAATGCCAGTCATGCTCTCTGCCTTTGATGCGTCAACGTTTTGTCAGATCTCCCCACCATCACACACACAAACACACACACACACACCCAACCCTCAGTTCATAGGTTACCAGTGCCACACTCAATACGGAAGTGGTCTGATGAGGCAGACGCCAGACTGTTTTTCTAGCACACAGACTGGGATATGTTCCGCTATCCAATAGCATTGACGAGGTTACCACATCAGTCACGGTTTTAATCAATAAGTGCATAGAGGAAGTCCCGACAGTTTCATTGTTTTATTTCACCTTTATTTAACCAGGTCGGCCAGTTGAGAACAAGTTCTCATTTACAACTGTGACATGGCCAAGATAAAGCAAAGCAGTTTGACACATACAACACAGAGTTACACATGGAATAAACTAACATACAGTCAATAACACAATAGAAAAAGTCTATATACACTGTGTGCAAATGAGATATGATAAGGGAGGTAAGGCAATAACTAGGCTATAAGTGGCGAAATAATTACAATTTAGCAATTAAACACTGAAGTGATAGATGTGCAGAAGATAAATGTGCAAGTAGAGATACTGGGGTGCAAAGGAGCTAAACATAAATAAATAACAGTATGGGGATGAGGTAGTTGGATGGGGTTTCTACAGATGGGCTATGTACAGGTGCAGTGATCTGTGAGCTGATCTGACAGCTGGTGCTTAAAGTTAGTGAGGGAGATATGAGTCTCCAGCTTCAGTGATTTTTGCAATTCGTTCCAGTCATTGGCAGCAGAGAACTGGAAGGAAAGGCGGCCAATGGAGGAATTGGCTTTGGGGTTGACCAGTGAAATATACCTAATGGAGTGTGTGCTACAGGTGGGTGCTGCTATGGTGACCAGTGACTATAAGAAGGCATCCAAACCCCCCGAAAACATGGATTATAGGCAATATCCACGCTGGGCTAAAGGCAAGAGCTACCGCTTACAAAGAACGGGACACAGACAAGGCCCAGACTTAGAAAGCCCGCTACGAGCTCTGACGAGACATCAAACATGAAAGAGGACAATATAGGAGGAAGGTGGAATCCTATTACATCGGCTCTGACACTAGTCGTATGTGGCAGGGCTTGGAGACGATAACAGATTAGAAAGGGAAACCCAACTTTGAGTTATAAAAGTTACAAGCTCTAAACAGGTAAACACTCGCAAGGCCGCCGGGCCAGATGGAACACCAGGGTGCGCTCTCAAAGCGTACGAAGACCAGCTGCCAAGTGTCTTCATTGACATTCTCAATCTCTCCTTGTCCCAGTCTGTAATTATGCTTGAAAGGCTGGTCATAACACACATCAACACCTTCATCCCAGATACCTTACCCACTCCACTTCCTGACAGTCCGTCCCCAGGTGGTGACGGTAGGCAACAACACCACTCCACGCTGACCCCCAATACCATTATCAGGTTGTTTGATGACACAACGGTGGGAGGCCTGATCACCGACGGCAATGAGACGGTCAGAGAGCGGGTCAAGAGCTTCAATACAGCCCAATACATCACTGGGATCGAGCTCCCTGCCATCCAATACCTTTGTATCAAGCGGTGTCAGAGGAAGGACTGAAATATTGCTAAAGACTCCAGCCACCTAAGCCATAGACTGTTCACTCTGCTACCTCTGACAAACGATACCAGACAATTGGCTCTCGGACCAACAGGCTCCGAGACAGGTTCTACCCTCAAGCCATAAGACTGCTAAATAGCCATAAGACTGCTAAATAGCCATAGGACTGCTAAATAGCCATAAGACTGCTAAATAGCCATAGGACTGCTAAATAGCCATAAGACTGCTAAATAGCCATAGGACTGCTAAATAGCCATAGGACTGCTAAATGACTATTATAGCCATAGGACTGCTACATATCTACCTCTAATACCTTATTATTATTATCTATCCTGATGCCTAGTCACTTTACCCTGCCTCCATGTACATATCTACCTCTAATACCTTATTATTATTATATATCCTGATGCTGATGCCTAGTCACTTTACCCTGCCTTCATGTACATATCTACCTCTAATACCTTATTATTATTATATATCCTGATGCTGATGCCTAGTCACTTTACCCTGCCTTCATGTACATATCTACCTCTAATACCTTATTATTATCTATCCTGATCCTGATGCCTAGTCACTTTACCCTGCCTCCATGTACATATCTACCTCTAATACCTTATTATTATCTATCCTGATGCCTAGTCACTTTACCCTGCCTCCATGTACATATCTACCTCTAATACCTTATTATTATCTATCTGATCCTGATTTACCCTGCCTCCATGTACATATTTACTTAATACCTTATTATTATCTATCCTGATGCCTCCATGCCTCCATGTACATATCTACCTCTAATACCTTATTATTATCTATCCTGATGCCTAGTCACTTTACCCTGCCTCCATGTACATATCTACCTCTAATACCTTATTATTATCTATCCTGATACCTAGTCACTTTACCCTGCCTCCATGTACATATCTACCTCTAATACCTTATTATTATCTATCCTGATACCTAGTCACTTTACCCTGCCTCCATGTACATATTTACCTCTAATACCTTATTATTATCTATCCTGATGCCTAGTCACTTTACCCTGCCTCCATGTACATATCTAACTCTAATACCTTATTATTATCTATCCTGATGCCTAGTCACTTTACCCTGCCTCCATGTACATATCTACCTCTAATACCTTATTATTATCTATCCTGATGCCTAGTCACTTTACCCTGCCTCCATGTACATATCTACCTCTAATACCTTATTATTATCTATCCTGATGCCTAGTCACTTTACCCTGCCTTCATGTACATATCTACCTCTAATACCTTATTATTATCTATCCTGATGCCTAGTCACTTTACCCTGCATCCATGTACATATGTACCTCTAATACCTTATTATTATTATCTATCCTGATACCTAGTCACTTTACCCTGCCTCCAATACCTCGTACCTCTGCAGAGTGATCTGGTACTGGTCCTCCCTGTATATAGCTTCATTATTGTGTATTCTATTCCTTTTGCATTATAATTTATGTATTCGGCACATGTGACAAATCATTTGACAGGATACATGGACACTCTTACTGACAGTTGTGGCTGCTTGGCGTGATGTATTGTTGTCTCTACCTTCTTGCCCTTTGTGCTGTTGTCTGTGCCCAATAATGTTTGTACCATGTCTTGTGCTACTACCATGCTGGGCTGCTGTCATGTTGTGTTGCTACCATGTCGTTGTCATGTTGTGTTGTTACTATGTTGTGTTGCTACCATGCTATGTTGTTGTCTTACCATGTTGTTGTCATGTTGTGTTATCATGTTGTGTTGCTACCATGCTATGTTGTTGTCTTTATACGTCTCTCTTTATATAGTGTTGTGGTGTCTCTCTTGTCGTGATGTGTTTTGTCCTATATTTGATTTTGTATTTTTAATCCCAGCCCCCGTCCCCACAGGAGGCCTTTTGGTAGGCCGTCATTGTAAATAAGAATTTGTTCTTAACCGACTTGCCTAGTTAAATAAAAGTTCAAAAATAAATACATCAAATAGGAGGTGAGTGGTCACTTTTCTCAAAGCACGCCCCTGGGCCTGTACTCCTACATATGTGATCAGCACATGCACCCAATGCACTCTAGTAAACAACACACAAATACTCACAATTCACTAAAATGTATGTATATCCAATGGACTCAAATAAATATATGAACCCAATGCACTGAAAATAATGGATAGTGTCAATGCACTGGAATGAATGGATAGAGTCATTGCACTGAAACAAATGGATAGAGTCAATGCACTGGAATGGAGCCATTATTTCCGTAAAGTAAACCTCTGACATTTGAGATAATGTATTGCAAAGGATTCCGCCAGCCTCAATATTTCCCTTGAAAATAAATCCCTCTATAATAGTTGCTTTGAAAGGATGAAGTCAGTGTGGTTAGTGAGCAATACAATGCAACGACCCACACAACTTTGAAGAAATGCCTTCCCTACTGTAGTGTTAGTTTACTGTAGCCTAACAGACAAGGGTGTCATGTACCCCAAACATCTAAGGGGGCACAAAGTACATTGGATGGCTGGTGGGTGATCTGGATTAATGCTAACTAGCATTAGCACAATGACTGGAAGTCTATGGTATCTACTAGCATGCTAGCAGTTACCATAGACTTCGTTATTGCGTTAACACTGCACTCAAAGACATACAAATGCTATCTAAGAGTCAATCTGACTCTGGAGAAGTAGATAAAGATATCTAAGCATACCTCTTGAGCTGTCTGTATCCTCCTGACTACTTAAAACCAAAATATTAACTAAATATGCTTCTCTACATCTCTGCTAAAAATCTGGGTAGAATATTGAAAAGAATGTAAGTCTTATTCAGTACATCTAGTAACTGCTTGCTTTCTAAAGTCTAACAACCTTGCCAGCAGGCCAGCTAAGATAGTTAGACAAGCTAGCTACTCTAATTGGATTGATAGCCTGAAATGGCTTCTTGATAGCTAGTCATGAGGTTGGGAGATTGAGAACCCATCTGGGCGAGATGAAACCAACTTGAAAGAATTGCTAGTTGGCTAGTAGTATTACAGAGAAACAACAACAACACAATTCTACAAAACATTGTGTATATTTTGAATTTTTTTAAACAGGACAAATCTGAGGGGGCACATGCCCCTGTGCCCCCTATGGGCGTGACACCTCTGCTAACAGTCACACAGCAATGTACTTGAAGCTCTTTGAACAAAGTCACTCTGCTCTCTTTGAAAAGAGTGAGTCTCAAAATATAGAGATTTGAACGAGAGACGAGGAGAGGAGGTGTGTGAGGCCTCTGCTGCAGCTGTCTGTTTCTTTGCCCTCTGCTGCGGAGGCTTCAAAACATATTTGAACAGTGGCTGTCTCTCCTGAAAGACAGAGAGGGAGCGCTCTCAGAGTCTCTGTCTGTTTGTGCACCGTCCCCGCGAGAGCAGCGCAGAGTTAGAATCCACAATCAGCAAACAAACAGAGGCAGGCAGGCAGGCAGGCACGCACACACACACACACACACACACACACACACACACACACACACACACACACACACACACACACACACACACACACACACACACACACACACACACACACACACACACACACACACACACACACACTGCACATATACTGTATAACTACACATACACACCAGAGGAGGCTGGTGGGAGGAGCTATTGGAGGATGGCCTCGTTGTAATTTCTGGAATTGGATAAATGGAGTCAAATATGTGGTTTCCATAGGTTTAATACCGTTCCATATATTCCATTCCAGCTATTACAATGAGCCCGTCCTCCTATAGCTCCTCCCACCAGCCGCCTCTAACACACACACACACTCTTTCCTGAGCCCTGCAGGCTGACAGAGCTGTCAGTATTGAGGCAGTGACCTGACCAGAGGCTCCAGCACTTCTAGAGACTAACTGAAGAGGAGGACGGGGAGGTGTGTGGGTTTGTCTGTGTGTGCAGCCTGGTCTCATAGTGTCCCAATATAAACCTGGGACACTGAAATTAGTATGATATTTTACGTTTGGTATGGTTACATAAAACAGATGGTTATTTAAGGAAAAAATGAAAGTCAGGTGGTTGGTCGGGGTGGATGAGTGGGTGTATAACGCGAATGTCTAGCAACCGAAAGGTTTCAAGTTCTAATCTCATCACAGATGACTTTAGCATTTGAGTTATTTTGCAACTACTTAGCATGTTAGCTAACCCTTCCCCTAACCCAACTCCAAAACTTAAACCTAACCTTAACTCTAACCCCTAACTCCTAGCCTGGCTAACATTAGCCAGCTAGCTAACGTTAGCCAGCTAGCCAGAATTCACAACATATCATAGGTTTGGCAGATCGTAACATATGGTAAGTTTTGCAAACTTGGCACATATAATACGAAATTGCTGTTCCTGTACCCAAGAAGGCAAAGGTAACTGAACTGAATGACTATCTGTTATCATGAAGTGCTTTGAGAGAGTAGTCAAGGATCATATCACCTCCACCTTACCCGTCACCCTAGACCAGGGGTGGTCAAACTTTTTGGCTCAAGGGCCACATCGGGATTTTGAAATTCAACGGAGGGCCGCATTTTTTTTTTATGTCTCGTGGGCTGGATTGAAGTGCCCCCCCCCCTTGCCCTATACCCACTGCAATTTGCAATAGGTCCACAGACGATGCAATCACCATCACACTGCACACTGCCCTATCCCATCTGGACAAGAGGAATACCTATGTAAGAATGCTGTTCATTGACTATAGCTCAGCATTCAACACCATATTACCCTCCAAGCTCATCATTAATCTTGAGGCCCTGGGTCTCAAACCCCGCCCTGTGCCACTGGGTCCTGGACTTCCTGACGGGCCGCCCCCAGGTGGAAGGTAGGAAACAAAATCTCCGCTTTGTTGATCCTCAACACTGGGGCCCCACAAGGGTGCGTGCTCAGCTCCCTCCTGTACTCCCTGTTCACCCATGACTGCATGGCCATACACGCCTCTAACTCGATCATCAAGTTTGCAGACGACACAACAGTAGTAGGTTTGATCACCAACAACTACGAGACAGCCTACTGTATATGGAGGAGGTGAGGGCACTCGGAGTGTGGTGCCAGGAAAACAACCTCTCACTCAACATCAACAAAACAAAGGAGATGATCGTGAACTTCAGGAAACAGCACCCCACTATCCACATCGATGGGACAGCAGTGGAGAAGGTGGAAAGTTTTACGTTCCTCGGCGTACACATCACAGACAAACTGAAATGGTCCACCCACACAGACAGTGTGGTGAAGAAGGCGCAACAGCGCCTCTTGAACCTCGGTAGGCTGAAGAAATGTGGCTTGTCACCTAAAACCCTTACAAACCTTTACAGATGCACTATTGAGAGCATCCTGTTGGGCTGTATCACCACCTGGTACGGCAACTGTATCGCCCACAACTGCAGGGCATTCCAGACGGTGGTGCGGTCTGCACAACGCATCACCGGGGGCAAACTACCTCCCCTACAGGACACCTACAGCACACAATGTCACAAGAAGGCCAGAAAGATCATCAAGCACAACAACCACCCGAGCCACTGCCTGTTCAACCCGCTACTAACCGAGAGACTGAAAAATAGCTTCTATCTCAAGGCCATCAGACTGATAAACAGCCATCACTAACACAGAGAGGCTGCTGGCTACATACAGACTTGAAATCATTGGCCACTCTAACATATAGTAATAATGATGTTTACATATCTTGCATTACTCATCCCATATGTATATACTGTATTTTATACCATCTACTGCATTTTGCCTATATCGCTCAGTTATTGCTCATCCATATAATTATATGTACACATCCTTATTCCATCCCTTTACTTAGATTTGTGTGTATTAGGTAGTTGTTGTGGAATTGTTAAATTATTTGTTGATATTGCTGCACTACAAGCACAAGCATTTCTCTACACTCGCAATAACCTTGCGTACGTGACAAATACAATTGGATTTGAAATGGATGATGGACATCCACAAAATAACACATACCATACAAAATGTAACATATCATACTAATTGGAGTGTCTCGGATTTTCTTACAAAATAATACAAAATGCTCTAAGACCAGGTTGGTGTGTCCATCTGTGTGTGTCTGTTCTGGAACTTGACAGCACCTTGCCACTCACAGGCATTAATTGTGATAAGCTGTCAGTGCAGGCCTTGGGGTGGACAATGGAGGAATTGCTTATTTGAACCAGTTTTGTAAATCAGACTTCATTGTACATGGACCAGATGGACAGAAAGAAACCTCACATTTTTTGCCTCTGGATTTCGGCTCATTTCAGGGATGATTGACCCTTTGAATCGGACGAGCGAGAAAATTTCCCATGTTATTTTATTACATAAAATATAATTGTCCATTAGCTTGGTTAACTATGACTGTGTCCCAAATGGCACCCCATCCATTACATACTGTAGTGCACTACCAAGCTCTGGTCCGAAGTTGTGCACCACATAGGG
>NC_060189.1:54648881-54681381 GCF_021184085.1 Oncorhynchus gorbuscha | reverse complement strand
AGAGGGAGAGAGGTAGAGGGAGAGGGAGAGGGAGAGGGAGAGGGGAGAGGTAGAGGGAGAGGGAGAGGTAGAGGGAGAGGTAGAGGTAGAGGTAGAGGGAGAGGGAGAGGGAGAGGGAGAGGGAGAGGGAGAGGGAGAGGGAGAGGGAGAGAGGGAGAGGTAGAGGGAGAGGGAGAGGGAGAGGTAGAGGGAGAGGTAGAGGGAGAGGGAGAGGTAGAGGGAGAGGGAGAGGGAGAGGGAGAGGGAGAGGGAGAGGTAGAGGGAGAGGGAGAGGGAGGGAGAGGTAGAGGGAGAGGGAGAGGGAGAGGGAGAGGTAGAGGTAGAGGGAGAGGGAGAGGGAGAGGGAGAGGGAGAGGGAGAGGGAGAGGGAGAGGGAGAGAGGGAGAGGTAGAGGGAGAGGGAGAGGGAGTGGAAAAGTAAGTCAACTAACAAGGCATTGTTGTCATTTAATAACCAGTGATGATAAGCAGAAATAAGGGAGTACTATCTACCATAGTAGTAGATGTGAGTTCATCTTTCAAACAATCCCCTGGCCTTGTAATGTTACACAGCTAGTAGCTAACGTTAGCCAAAGCAAGCGAAACTGGATACTGATAGTGCAACCCTAAGAAACAGTACAGATGAAGATGAACAATTCAGGCCTACTGTACATTTTACTGTAGAAATGATTGTTGAAAACAAGTCTAGGTTGGAACTGTTGCTGTTACAAGTAATCATTTGTATTTTGAACTGGAATGAACTGATTGATAAAAAAAACTCACATTTCTGGGTTGTTCATCTGCAGGAGGGGGCGGTCTCCTGCCTGACTGAGAAATCAGTAAAATGTTCTGATCCAGTTTGGCACCACATATGCAAGTCGGGGTTCTCAAGTACAGAAACAGAGTCAGTGCTGAGCATGACCTCAGTGATGCACTGTCAAAAACTGAGCCCAGAATAGGCATGCTTGTTGAAAACTTCAACCAACCGCACACCTCTCATTAAGACTGTGTGTATGTGTGTGTTTTCTGGTCTACATCTGTGTGATGTGATCAATCAGTTTATTCCAGTTCAGAATAAAATACATGTATTTTAACAGCAGCAATTTTTCTATCAACTTTTTAGACTTTCTATCAACAATCATTTCTACAGTAAGATGGAGAGTAGGCCAGAATTGATCTCTACTGTTACTCAGGGATGCACGATCAAAAAGCCTGTGTGTGTGTGTTCTGTTAGACATCTGTGTACTGTGATCAATCTGTTTATTCCAGTTCAGAATTAAATGATTTATTGTATTTAACAGCAACAGTTCCAACCTAGACAAATATGTAAGAGTATTTTTAATGGGGAAAAATAAAAGGACATCAAGCCAGGGAGACCATGGATCATCACTGGAGGCTTCGTGCCATGGATCATCACTGGAGGCTTCGTGCCATGGATTATCACTGGAGGCTTCGTGCCATGGATCATCACTGGAGGCTTCGTGCCATGGATCATCACTGGAGGCTTCGTGCCATGGATCATCACTGGAGGCTTCGTGCCATGGATTATCACTGGAGGCTCCGGGCCATGGATCATCACTGGAGGCTTCGTGCCATGGATCATCACTGGAGGCTTCGTGCCATGGATCATCACTGGAGGCTTCGTGCCATGGATCATCACTGGAGGCTTCGTGCCATGGATCATCACTGGAGGCTTCGTGCCATGGATCATCACTGGAGGCTTCGTGCCATGGATCATCACTGGAGGCTTCGTGCCATGGATTATCACTGGAGGCTCGGGGCCATGGATCATCATTGGAGGCTTCGTGCCATGGATTATCACTGGAGGCTCCGGGCCATGGATCATCACTACAGGCTCCGGGCCATGGATCATCACTGGAGGCTTCGTGCCATGGATTATCACTGGAGGCTCCGGGCCATGGATCATCACTGGAGGCTTCATGCCATGGATTATCACTGGAGGCTTCGTGCCATGGATTATCACTGGAGGCTCCGGGCCATGGATCATCACTACAGGCTCCGGGCCATGGATCATCACTGGAGGCTCCGGGCCATGGATCATCACTGGAGGCTCCGGGCCATGGATCATCACTGGAGGCTTCGTGCCATGGATTATCACTGGAGGCTCCGGGCCATGGATCATCACTACAGGCTCCGGGCCATGGATCATCACTGGAGGCTTCGTGCCATGGATTATCACTGGAGGTTTAGTGCCATGGATTATCACTGGAGGCTTAGTGCCATGGATCATCACTGGAGGCTTTGTGCCATGGATTATCACTGGAGGCTCTGGGCCATGGATTATCACTGGAGGCTCTGGGCCATGGATTATCACTGGAGGCTCCGGGCCATGGATCATCACTAGAGGCTTTGCACGTGGAACCGGAACAGGTCTCACCGGACTGGGGAGATGCATGAAGCAGGCACCGGATACACTGGGCCATGGAGGTGCACTGTAGGTCTCGAGCGTAGAGCTGGCACAACCCGTCCTGGATGGATGCCCACTTCCGCCTGGCAAATGCGGGGCGCTGGCACAGAGCGCACCGGCCTGTGAATGCTCACTGGAGACACAGTGCGCATCACCGCATAACACGGTGCCTGACCAGTCATATGCTTCCCACGGTAAGCACAGGGAGTTGGCTCAGGTCTAAACCCTGACTCCGCCAATCTCCCTGTGTGCCCCCGCAAAAACATTTTTGGAGCTGCCTCTCGGGCTTCCGTGACCGGGTCTTGTCCCCTGCCATAATCTCCTCCCCGGTCCAGCTCGTCCTCCAACTTGGAGCATGCTGCTTGGTCTTTTTTGTGGTGGGTAATTCTGTCACGTTCACTGTCTTCAAACTCCCTGTCATAAATGAGCCAAGGCGCAGCGTGCATGTAATTCCACATCTTTAATAAAGTGAAACCTTCACAAAAAAACAGGTAAACAGAAACCGAACGTGACGCAATCGTGGCGCACAAAAACACTCACAGAAAATAAATAATTACCCACAACATTAGGTGGGGAAAAGGCTCTCAATCGGAGACAACGATAGACAGCTGCCTCTGATTGGGAACCACACTCGGCCAAAAACAAAGAAATAGAAAACATAGAATACCCACCCAAATCACACCCTGACCTAACCAAATAGAGAAATAAAATGGCTCTCTAAGGTGAGGGTGTGAGACACACACATAAACAGGACACACAGGAAGAAACCAAATAATATACTGGAAGTGCTGCTGATTCTGCATCCTGAATGGCTTGGCTTGACCTGTTTTAATGCCTCCTCTCGAATTGCGTGGGTCAATGCCCCTGTGACACCAGCGTGGAGACCCTGTGGCCAGTCAGTTTGATTGACAAGGCTGACTGGTATGCTATGCTAGCCTATGGAGAGTGGTCTATAAGCACGGAGCATTGAACCCATCAGTAGAGTACATTTTCTCCTCTCTGTCTCCCTTTTCATAAACACATGTCACACTGGCATTCACCAGAGCCAGACAGAGCACCGCTGTTGCCTCAGTCAGCATCCTTTATGACTGGAAAGAATGGAGGAAGTTGGCCTTGGAGTTTAAATGGAAGCTGTGGGGAAACAACGTCTCTCTGGTTGGCTTGGGAGAGTGGTTCAGGCAAACAGAAGAACTTTGACGCAGAGGTGTTGAAGAAGAATATAAAGATGGTCTGCATTCTGGTGCTCTGAGAAAGCATGTTTGCCATAGGTTAACGGAGTGAATTTTTATTTATTTAACCTTTATTTAACTAGGCAAGTCAGTTTAACTAGGCGAGTGAAGCTAATATGGAAGTTAACTTCACAGAGAGTGAAATGACCTATAGCCAATGTTATTCATCTCCATCGTCTCTCATTAAGGATAATGCATGACTGTGTCTAATCTTTCCATCAATCAGATCCACAGCACTTCAGAAGCTCTTTCAGTCACTGTACAATTACAGTAAATGAGGTCATGAGAATGGCAGACAAGGCCATCACAGATCAATGGGCCAAATCAAATCAGTGTGTGTGTGCGTGTGTGAGCGCTCGAACGCTGACTGCAGTGCGCTCGACCCTATCATGTGTGTATGTGCCTGTGTGTGCCTGTGTTCATGCGTGTCTGTGTGTGTGAGTGTGTGACCCCAGCCATGCCAACTCCACTGAGCTGATTGACAGTGTCCATCTCTCCAGAGTGACCCAGTGAATTGTGAATTATTGATCTCCTGTGGGATAAAATGCTGCACACCACCTGGACACTAAATCAATGGCAATAAATCAGAAAGAGCACACACACACACACACACACACACACACACACACACACACACACACACACACACACACACACACACACACACACACACACACACACACACACACACACACACACACACACACACACACACACACACACACACACACACACACACACACACACACAGTATGGATTTCAATCAAGCAGAAAGACAAGCCTCGACCACATTGAGGGTCACAGAATGACAGACTGAGAGGGTCTGTCTGTAGAGACCCTTTGGATGATTGGACGTTGATATTGAATGACTTTCATGTCTGTGGATGTAAGTTGAGCACCACGGCTTCAGAAACAGCTGTGGAGTTGAATTATGTACAGTAAACTTAACTGTACATATTCTGTGTAAATAAACAAATACACTGAGTGTATAAAACATTAGGAACACCTTCCTAATATTGAGGTGAGCACCCACCCTGTACTCCCTTTAGCCCTTGGAAACAGCCTCAATTCATGGGGTATGGACTCCAGAAGGTGTTGAAAGCGTTCCACAGGGATGCTGGCCCATGTTGACTCCAATGCTTCCCACAGTTGTGTCAAGTTGCCTGGATGTCCTTTGGGTGGTGGACCATTCTTGATACACACGGGAATTTTTTTAGCATGAGAAACCCAGCAGCGTTGCAGTTCATAGACACACTCAAACCTGTGCGCCGGGCACCTACTACCATACCCCATTCAAAGGCACTTCAATCTATTGTCTTGCCCATTCATCCTCTGAATGGCACACATGAAAATCAGAAATTCTGATTATTGTGCAACTGCTCTTTCAGATTGTAATGGGAACCCGGAAAAATTCCGGAAAACTGTCATATCCCTGAAGAGTTCTACTTCCTCCTCTCTGCCACAACAAATGAATTCACTGGCCTCATTATGAGACAAAAAAGCCACAATTGATGCATTTATTCAACCTTTTATTTAAGTGGGCAATCTCTTTGAAATAACTTCTCAGCCTATTCACAATTATATTGTTTTGGATGCTGATAAGGGAAACTTGCTGAATAATCAGAGAAATTATAGTCAAAGCTTTTCTTTTAGTCCATTTATAGAAAAATAATACCTGGATATTTTGCCGGCAATAGATAACAAACAAATCCACAGGAGGCGACCAATTTGGATCTTTTTTTTACCCCCTACAATGTAAAATATAGTATGAGTAGGTGGGTCTACACATTTGACTGGTACTGTAAGAATCTCACACAGGGCACATTTGGAAAAGAGACCTAGGTGTCAATATGTCTTCCCTGTCCAAATAAAGGTTTAACTCAAAAACAAGCATCCACAATCCATGTCTCAAATGTCTCTAGGCTTAAAAACCCTTCTTTAACCCGTCTCCTCCCCTTCATCTACACAGATTGAAGTGGATTTGACAAGTGACGTCAAATAAGGGATCCTAGTGTTCACCTGGATTCACCGGGTCAGTCTGTCCTGAGAGGAGCAGGTGTTCCTAACACTTTTGAACACTCAGTGTATACTGCTCACAACTGTCCACAACCATTCACAGTGTAACCAAACCAACATGGCAGGGCTCCAATGCAAAACACAACCACCACACACGGCTTCTGCAGCACTACCTCGGCACCCCCTCCTCTCGCTCGGTGAAAGATCTAATGTTTTGTCTCTGCCGACTAGACTGACACGTTTCCACTGCCGATGATCAACCATCTGCAGCAGACGGTGTGCAACCGACAATAGTGAGTTGAGCTCCATGGAAACAGAAGTATCACTCAGCACAGAACGTCAACATGGGATGGGAATATCAGTTCTAGTCATCTAAAACCTCGTAGAACAGTAGGAAATCATCACTGACTGCCTTCCAGGGCCCCAGCAGAGATCTAGGATATCACCCCCCCACTCCCATCCGTTACGTCTATTTACTTGCCAGATATCCGTTTGAAAAGATCATGAGACAGAGGGAGATGACTCTGCCCTGGATATAATTTACCACATTAACAGACGCCGGGGGAGGGATGGCAGGGTCCAAGCGCTCCACTCCCATAGCAGAGAAGGAACAAAAAAACACAAGCAAAACAAACCTAATATGAATACATTTGTGACATTGGTTGTCGCGATTCGTCATCACAGGATGACACACAACCTCCGTTCGACCGATAAAGAGAACATTCCCTTAGATTGAATGACAGTTGAATCCTTTTTGTATGCTGCGTTTGCAACCATAGAGGAAAATAATGTAAAAACACCATTCTACCTAACCTATACATTTATTCAGATCAGAGCCACTTATAAATCAGTACATCCAACTAGATGAACAACCACAGGCCATCACAGTCACTGCAGGCTCTTCAAAATACCTGTTTCACATCTGTCTCTTCAATTTCTTATTCGCCACCTTCAGTGAGTTTTACCCAGGGTTCATAGGGTGCTCAGGGCCCATGCTACTCCAGATACAGATGTTGGATCTTAATTTGACCAGGATTGTCACAGCAAAATAATCCTGCAGCAACAGGATCGCTGGCTGACTGTTTCAGGCTGTACGATGTGACACAAGCATTATATCGCGAGAAGTCGGATCAGCTTACTGTATACGCGTTATATGTCGATGTGTAAGAGAGAGAGAGAGCGAGAGATTTAACTCCACCTATCTTAACCATTATTTAACCAGGAAAATGGTTAATCCCTTGTGGATGAAATCCTCTTTTACTAGGAACTTGACACGGGAAGGAGACTATCCAGCGGATCCAAGACCTGGTAGATGAATCACCACAATGTAGACCAGGTGCGCAAAGAAGACGGAGGAACGGTCAAACAGTTGGAATGGCACTCAGCTCAGCTGGAGCTGGATGGACTGAAGTGTTCAAATCTTACAAATAGAGTTCCACAGCAATGCAGACTGGCTAGGGGCCATGGCACCCTATGGGAGTGTGTCCAACCCTTTTGTGAAGCCTGGCCCCACAGAATTTAATGTTGAAGCATTAGATCTCTCGCTGAGGGAGATTGGTCAAATCCTGCCTGGGTTTGATCTCACCAGGGGCACTTTAGACATCAATGGGTGAGGGGGAAAGAAAGCCTCTGGAGAATGACGTCTGGGTTGTGTTCACTAGGGCAAAATAGCAAAATATTTTTCAATGGTTTGCAACGGAAACCTTGCAAAAGTTGAGGTAGGTGGTGTATGTTTTTGCCAAGGTCACTACTGTCACTGTACCAGACAGATCTAAGTGCATTTAGTTTGATCTAACACTCAATATAATGGTATTTAACATAGTCCTTCTCCTAAACAACACATTTCCTCCATTCTGAACCCAACCTGAACATCAGTTGTCTGGTATGCGGTATTTTCCTTAAATCAGTTATGCAGTGCTCTGTGCATCGCCATCAACTGGTTTTGCAAGCCCTTATTCAAATATAGCGAAGAGGGTTGTGGAGGGGCACCCACTGGTATATCTTTGACAGACAGTTGGTTGCCCCATGGGACCTCAGCACGACATACCTGGGGCCTCCTGTCAATGAAATTCAGTCAATAAGGCTGGGACTGTTCTGACCTGGTATCGCTCTCCCTCTCTCTCTTAGTAACAACAGTGAATTCGTATTCAGACCCCTTGACTTTTTTCACATTTTGTTACGTTACAGCCTTATTCTAAAACTGATTAAATAAAACAATTTCTGCAACAATCTACACACAATACCCCATAATTGTAACGGCTCTCTTCTATCTCCTCCTCTGACGAAGAGGTAGAACAAGGATCGGACCAAAATGCAGCGTGATGATGATTCATGATATTTTAATGAAGGAAAAACTATACATACAGAAACTACAAAAATAACGAAATGAAATAACGAAAACAGAAACAGCCCTATCTGGTGCAAACACAAAGACAGGAACAATCCCCCACGAAACACTCACAGAATATGGCTGCCTAAATATGGTTCCCAATCAGAGACAACGATAATCACCTGACTCTGATTGAGAACCGCCTCAGGCAGCCATAGACTACGTAGACACCCCACAAAACCCCTAAGACAAAAACACACCACAATAACCCATGTCACACCCTGACCTGACCAAATAAAGAAAGAAAACACAAAATACTAAGACCAAGGCGTGACAGAACCCCCCCCCCCCCCCCTAAGGTGCGGACTCCCGGACGCACATCAAAACCATAGGGAGGGTCCGGGTGGCTGTCTGTCCATGGTGGCGGCTCCGGCTCGGGACGTGGACCCCACTCCATAAATGTCTTAGTTCCTCCCCCTCGCGTCCTGGGATAGTCCACCCTCGCCGCCGACCATGGCCTAGTAGTCCTCACCCAGAACCCCACTGGACTGTGGGGCAGCTCATGGCTGAGGGGCAGCTCGGGACTGAGGGGCAGCTCGGGACTGAGGCAGCTCGGGACTGAGGGGTAGCTCGGGACTGAGGGGAAGCTCGGAACTGAGGGGAAGCTCGGGACTGAGGGGCAGCTCGGGACTGAGGGGCAGCTCAGGACTGAGGGGCAGCTCAGCACTGAGGAGAAGCCCAGCACTGAGGGAAAACCCAGCACTGAGGGAAAGCCCAGCACTGAGGGAAAGCCCAGCACTGAGAGGAAGCTCAGCACTGAGAGGAAGCTCAGCACTGAGAGGAAGCTCAGGCAGGTAGTTGGCTCCGGCAGATCCTGGCTGGCTGGCGGATCTGGAAGAGTCTGGTTGACTGGCAGATCTGGAAGAGTCTGGTTGACTGGCAGATCTGGAAGAGTCTGTTTGACTGGCAGATCTGGAAGAGTCTATTTGACTGGCAGATCTGGAAGAGTCTGGCTGACTGGCAGATCTGGAAGAGTCTGGCTGACTGGCGGATCTAGCTGCTCTGGCTGCTCCATGCAAACTGACAGCTCTGGCTGCTCCATGCAGACTGGCAGCTCTGGCTGCTCCATGCAGACTGACAGCTCTGGCTGCTCCATGCACACTGACAGCTCTGACTGCTCCATGCAGACTGACGTCTCTAGCTGCTCTATGCAGACTGGCAGCTCTATGCAGACTGACAGCTCTGGCTGCTCCATGCAGGCTGGCAGCTCAGGCTGCTCCATGCAGGCTGGCAGCTCAGGCTGCTCCATGCAGGCTGGCAGCTCAGGCTGCTCCATGCAGGCTGACAGCTCAGGCTGCTCCATGCAGGCTGGCAGCTCAGGCTGCTCCATGCAGGCTGGCAGCTCTGGCTGTGCTGAACATGCGGGAGACTCCGGCAGCGCAGGAGAGGAGGAAAGCTCTGGCTGCGCTAAACAGGCAGGAGACTCCGGCAGCGCAGGAGAGGAGGAAAGTGCTGGCTGTGCTGAACAGGCGGGAGGCTCCGGCAGCGCTAAACAGGTGGGAGAATCCGACAGCACTGGAGAGGAGAAAGGCTCTGGCTGCGCTGAACATGCGGGAGACTCCGGCAGCGCAGGAGAGGAGGAAAGCTCTGGCTGCGATAAACAGGCGGGAGACTCCGGCAGCACAGGAGAGGAGGAAAGCGCTGGCTGCACTGAACAGGCGGGAGGCTCCGGCAGCGCTAAACTGGTGGGAGACTCTGACAGCACTGGAGAGGAGAAAGGCTCTGGCTGCGCTGAACAAGCGAGGTGCACTGAAGGTCTGGTGCGTGGTGCTGGAACTGGTGGTACTGGACCGAGGACACGCACAGGAAGCATGGTGCGGGGAGCTGCTACCGGAGAACTGGTGTGTGAAGGTGGCACAGGATGGACTGGACCGTGAAGGTGTACTGGAGAGCCTGAGAGCAGGGCTGGCACAGGACGTGCAAGGCTAGGTAGGTACACAGGAGGCCTAGTGCAATTTTCACCAGCCGACTAACACGCACCTCAGGATGAGTATGGAGCGCTGACCCAGGTACCATTAAATCCCGACACGCTCCGTCGGACGAATATCGTACCTAAAGCACCAAGCTAGCAACTCCCTCATTACTCTCTCCTCCACTTTCCCCATTAACTCCTTCACAGTCTCTGCTTCGCTCACCTCCAACACCGGCTCTGGTTCTGGTCTCCTCCTTGGCTCCTCACGATAAACAGGGAGAGTTGGCTCAGTTCTGACTCCTGACTCTGCCACACTCTCCCTGAGCCCCCCCCCAATACATTTTTGGGGCTGACTCTCGGGCTTCCTTCTGCGCCGCCGTGCTTGTCTCTCCAACTCCATTCTCCTATAACCCTCTTCGCACTGCTCCAGCGAATCCCAGGCGGGCTCCGGCACTCTCCCTGGGTCGACCGCCCACCTGTCTATTTCCTCCCAAGTAGTGTAGTCCCGATATTGTTGCTCCTGCTACCGCTGTTGCTTCTCCTCATACCAGCGCCTCTCAGCTCTTGCCGCCTCCAGTTCTTCTTTGGGGCGGCGATATTCTCCAGGCTGATCCCAGGGTCCTTCTCCGAACAATTCATCCTCCCATGTCCGTTCCTCCTTTCGGTGCCTGCTGACACGCCGCTTGGTCCGGGTGTGGTGGGTGATTCTGTAACGGTTCTCTTCTATCTCCTCCTCTGACGAAGAGGTAGAACAAGGATCGGACCAAAATGCAGCGTGATGATGATTCATGATATTTTTAATGAAGGAAAAACTAAACATACAGAAACTACAAAAATAACGAAATGAAATAACGAAAACCGAAACAGCCCTATCTGGTGCAAACACAAAGACAGGAACAATCACCCACGAAACACTCACAGAATATGGCTGCCTAAATATGGTTCCCAATCAGAGACAACGATAATCACCTGACTCTGATTGAGAACCGCCTCAGGCAGCCATAGACTACGTAGACACCCCACAAAACCCCTAAGACAAAAACACACCACAATAACCCATGTCACACCCTGGCCTGACCAAATAAATAAAGAAAACACAAAATACTAAGACCAAGGCGTGACAATAAAGACAAAGCAAAAATAGTTTATTACATTTTTTTCAAAATTTATTACAAATGAAAAACAGAAATACCTTACTTACATAAGTATTCAGTCCTTTGCTATGAGACTTGAAATTGATCTCAGGTGCATCCTGATTCCATTATCATCCGTGAGATGTTTCTACAACGTGATTCGAGTCCACCTGTGGTAAATTAAATTGATTGGACATGATTTGGAAAGGCACACACCTGTCTATATAAAGGTCCCACAATTGACAGTACATGTCAGCGCAAAAACCAAGCCATGAGGTCGAAAGAATTGTCCCAAGAGCTCCAAAACAAGACTTTGCCGAGGCACAGATCTGGGGAAGGGTACCAAAAAAATGTCTGCAGCATTGAAGGTCCCCAAGAACACAGTGTCATGACGTTGGCCTGTGAGTGAGGTTTCTGACCCCCCACAATAAATACCTTTCTCCCTTTCCTCTCTCTTGACTCTACAGAAGGACTCTTGAAAAGCCTTTGTTAAACATAGAGAGTCTGGGAACATCAAAAGGTGTGGGGAAAGGAACCACATTTCGGTAATCCAACCAGCTGAAAATATGCATTCGTACTTACAGAATATGATGACAGATCAGATGTCACCTGAGACAATATTACTAATGATAGGATGACATAAACTGTATCCTTGCTGAAGGGAGGGTGGAGGAGGGCCTTATATGGATCGAGGACGTTAGAGTAGCAGTGGCCAAGTGTATTGCCAGCGCAAGTGCTACAGTCAATGTGTTGGTAGAATTTAGGTAGCCTTATACTCAAAATAGCTTTTTATAGAATTCCCAGCTACTATAAATTCAGCCTCAAGATATATGGTTTCCAGTTTACATAGAGTCCAGTGAAGTAACTCTCTCACAGAGTGCTCTCCTTCTTTCCTGCTTGACTTCTCTATCCCCCTCTCTCTCTCTCTCTCTCTCTCTAGTCTCCTTCTTTCCTGCTTGACTTCTCTCTCCCCCTCTCTCTCTCTCTCTCTCTCTAGTCTCCTTCTTTCCTGCTTGACTTCTCTATCCCCCTCTCTCTCTCTCTCTCTCTCTCTCTCTCTCTCTCTAGTCTCCTTCTTTCCTGCTTGACTTCTCTATCCCCCCCCTCTCTCTCTCTCTAGTCTCCTTCTTTCCTGCTTGACTTCTCTATCCCCCTCTCTCTCTCTCTCTCTCTCTCTCTCTCTCTCTCTAGTCTCCTTCTTTCCTGCTTGACTTCTCTATCCCCCCCCCCTCTCTCTCTCTCTAGTCTCCTTCTTTCCTGCTTGACTTCTCTATCCCCCTCTCTCTCTCTCGTCTCCTTATTTCCTGCCTGACTTATCTACCCCCCTCTCTCTCTCGTCTCCTTATTACCTGCCTGACTTATCTACCCCCTCTCTCTCTCTCGTCTCCTTATTACCTGCCTGACTTATCTACCCCCCTCTCTCGCTCTCTCTCTCTCGTCTCCTTATTTCCTGCCTGACTTATCTACCCCCCTCTCTCTCTCGTCTCCTTATTACCTGCCTGACTTATCTACCCCCCTCTCTCTCTCGTCTCCTTATTACCTGCCTGACTTATCTACCCCCCTCTCTCTCTCGTCTCCTTATTTCCTGCCTGACTTATCTACCCCCCGCCCCTCTCTCTCTCACTCTCTCGTCTCCTTATTTCCTGCCTGACTTCTCTCCCACTCCCCCTCTCTCTCATGTCCTTATTTCCTGCCTGACTTATCTACCCCCCCGCCCCCCTCTCTCTCACTCTCTCGTCTCCTTATTTCCTGCCTGACTTCTCTCCCACTCCCCCTCTCTCTCTCTCGTCTCCTTATTTCCTGCCTGACTTCTCTCCCGCTCCCCCCTCTCTCTCTCGTCTCCTTATTTCCTGCCTGACTTCTCTCCCACTCCCCCTCTCTCTCTCTCGTCTCCTTATTTCCTGCCTGACTTCTCTCCCACTCCCCCCCTCTCTCTCGTCTCCTCCTTATGTGAGACAGGACAGAGAGCTGACAGCTTCTAAAAATAGCAGCCTGGGTAGAGGCATGTTCTGGCCTTCCCCATTCATAGATTAAGCCTACACTTTGGCTTTTTCGTGCATATAACAAAACTAAATGATTAAGCATTTCTAAGAACTTAAAATGAGGTCCTGACATTTCTCAGGAGGGCTTTAGTTTAGCGACTGTTTGCTGGTATACCAGTTCACCAAGGCTGCACATTAAACCATTACCTTGGAGTGAATAGCAAGTGGAATAACAATTCCATAGCTACTGTATAACCAAAATGTATTAATTTATGCTTTTACTATTTTTATAAGTTGAATTGACCATAATAGCCAAAGCAAATGCGATACTGGTATTAAAACAGAATCTCTTTTCAAGTAATCAGCAGCCAAAACACCTCTTATTGATAGGGGACTGTTTCAGCCTCACTCTAAACACTGTTGACATGACAACCATGGAAGCCTAGACATGCAGGAGCTTGTTATATATAATTAACTTAGTGAAAGGAGGAAAAACAAGCTTTTTTAATTATCAGATGATATTCCTTCTCCTACAGCTGTCCCCCTTCTCTCTGTCCCCCTCGGTCTCTCTGTACTCCCCCTTCTCTCTGTCCCCCTCTCTCTCTGTACTCCCCCTTCTCTCTGTCCCCCTCTCTCTCTCTGTACTCCCCCTTCTCTCTGTCCCTCTCTCTCTCTCTGTACTCCCCCTTCTCTCTGTCCCCCTCTCTCTCTGTACTCCCCCTTCTCTCTGTCCCCCTCTCTCTCTCTGTACTCCCCTTCTCTCTGTCCCCCTCTCTCTCTCTGTACTCCCCCTTCTCTCTGTCCCCCTCTCTCTTTGTACTCACCCTTCTCTCTGTCCCCCTCTCTCTCTCTGTACTCCCCCTTCTCTCTGTCCCCCTCTCTCTCTCTGTACTCCCCCTTCTCTCTGTCCCCCTCTCTCTCTCTGTACTCCCCTTCTCTCTGTCCCCCTCTCTCTCTCTGTACTCCCCCTTCTCTCTGTCCCCCCCCTCTCTCTCTGTACTCCCCCTTCTCTCTGTCCCCCTCTCTCTCTCTGCACCCCTCTCTCTCTCTCTGTCCCCCCCTCTTTCTGCACCCCCTCTCTCTCTCTGTACTCCCCTTCTCTCTGTCCCCCTCTCTCTCTCTGTACTCCCCCTTCTCTCTGTCCCCCTCTCTCTCTCTGTACTCCCCCTTCTCTCTGTCCCCCTCTCTCTTTGTACTCACCCTTCTCTCTGTCCCCCTCTCTCTCTCTGTACTCCCCCTTCTCTGTCCCCCTCTCTCTCTCTGTACTCCCCCTTCTCTCTGTCCCCCTCTCTCTCTCTGTACTCCCCCTTCTCTCTGTCCCCCTCTCTCTCTCTGTACTCCCCCTTCTCTCTGTCCCCCTCTCTCTCTCTGTACTCCCCCTTCTCTCTGTCCCCCTCTCTCTCTCTGCACCCCCTCTCTCTCTCTGTCCCCCCTCTCTCTCTGCACCCCTCTCTCTCTCTGTACTCCCCCTTCTCTCTGTCCCCCTCTCTCTCTCTGTACTCCCCCTTCTCTCTGTCCCCCTCTCTCTCTCTGTACTCCCCCTTCTCTCTGTCCCCCTCTCTCTCTCTGTACTCCCCTTCTCTCTGTCCCCCTCTCTCTCTCTGTACTCCCCCTTCTCTCTGTCCCCCCTCTCTCTCTGTCCCCCACTTCTCTCTGTCCCCTCTCTCTCTCTGTCCCCCACTTCTCTCTGTTCCCCCCTCTCTCTGTCCTCACTTCTCTCTCACCCCTCCTCTCTCCCTGCCTCCATCCATCCACCCACCCATCCATCCAAGCCTCTTCCATTCTCTCTGCTGCTCTCTCAGTCATCTAAAAATACATCTTTTCTCCCTCTCGTTAATTGAAGCACAACATACTCCTGATTAGCCAGGAGTGAGGAAGCGGGCGTGCTAAGGCTGACTTAGCGTTGGCAATGAGGACATGACAGGCCCATGAAAAATGCAGGTAGAAGAAACTACATTATTCAGCCTGCAATGCCTCCTACCTCACGGTGCACTTTACGTCACTGGCTGAATAAGGCCACACTGAGGCTGCATCTGAAATAGGGCCTGGTCAAAAGTAGTGCACTAAATAGGGAATATGCGCGCCATTTGGGACACACCCTCACTCTAGCTAGTGCTGTGGTAGACTGGAGCCTCACACTTCATTGGGCTACTTCACTGGCTGGCTGACAACAATTCTATAGTTGCATTAGACAGGCAGCCCAGTTCTGATCTTTTTCCCACTAATTGTTATTTTGACCAATCGGATCAGTTCTAAAAAAGATCTGACGTGAGAACATCTGATTTGATTGGTCAAAAGACCAATTAGTGGAAAAATGATCCGAATTGGGCTGCCTGTCTAAACACAGCCAAAGAAGCTGAATAAGGCCCCACTTTGGCCTGGGATTAATCTAGCACTGCAGTTACCTGTGAAAGCCTGCAGCGATTGTGTTGCTATGAGAAGGAAGAAAAAGGGCCAAACTTATAATATTGGATAGTGGTGCAGTTAGCTGGAGATGTGGAGTTAGAGACCTGCAGTTGTTTTCCTGTTATGTGAAAGAAGACCAAGGTTGAATTCCCGAATTGGAACCGTGTTCTCTGACTTTGCTGGTTGTAAGAAATGGTAATAGAGCTCTGCTGAAGTGGAGAATGTTGTGAGCCATATAGCATATGCAGCCTGTGAATATTGAAACCATCTTGAATTGAGTTTAAAAAAAGGCCTTACTGTTTCGGCTCAAAGCCATTTAGGATGAGCAATATGAATTGTTCTAGTTTTCAAATGTAGATGTAAATGTACATTCATAAATGTAAATTCACGAATTGTTCAGTCTTTCAATGATGTAGTCAAGCTATATACCACTAAGATTAACATCATCACCCCATTACCTTGTTTGTGCATTCTGTTTTCCAAAGCAGAAGCGTGAAGACGCTTGTCCCACCGTTATTCTTAGCGTTGGTGTTGATGATGCCATACAAAAACATCATTCGATTTCACAATAAAGGTCCCATCTTTCAACTCTAACTGTGTGGAACAGCCTGAGGATGGCTCTGTGCATATTCACTAAACTTCAACTCATAATAGTAGCTTCATTTGGGATGGAAGATTATTTTTTGTGTTTCTGCACAGTCCGACTGCAATGGACTCGACCTCAAACACTCCCATTGTATCTTACCTGTGTTATAGTGCTTGGTGCAGTATCTCAGATCCGTCTCATCCTTCATTATGAACTGTGGGAGGGTCAACCCATCAGCTACCTGGACTGGTCCATTCTCCTGCCACTCAAAGATCAGGTCGTTCATTGTGTAGCCAACTGGAAAAGAAGAGAGGCGGGACTTGCAATCAGACAATATAGCCTAGGCCTGGGTTACTGTACAGTAAAGGCACTGTGTGTCAACAGCTGATGTAAAAAAGTCTTTATAAATACATATTCAATTGATGATTTCTACATTTCATATCTCCACCTAGACCAGATGTATGGGAAGATCAAGATATCATGGATACCCTTCGTGTTATATGCTGTATCATACAATATTAATAGTATGGATTACACTGAATCAAGGATAAGTTGTTCATTTCAATAGATCAACCAGGAGTCAATGTTGTTAATGTCGTGCTGTCTTTAGTGCTAAAGGAATAAGCACGGCAGACTGCATGGGCCAACCCACTATTTAGTATACCAATCCACTATTTAGTATACCAACCCACTATTTAGTATACCAATCCACTATTTAGTATACCAACCCACTATTTAGTATACCAATCCACTATTTAGTATACCAACCCACTATTTAGTATACCAACCCACTATTTAGTATACCAATCCACTATTTAGTATACCAACCCACTATTTAGTATACCAATCCACTATTTAGTATACCAATCCACTATTTAGTATACCAACCCACTATTTAGTATGCCAATCCACTATTTAGTATACCAACCCACTATTTAGTATACCAACCCACTATTTAGTATACCAACCCACTATTTAGTATGCCAATCCACTATTTAGTATACCAATCCACTATTTAGTATACCAACCCACTATTTAGCATGTTGACTCTACGATAATATCTCAGGAACGGCATGTAAAACTGGGACCTTGAAATGGACCTGGAAAAAAATGAATCCATTAGTTTATTCCTCGGAATAAGGTCCCAGTTAACTGAGTACTAGTCATGCTAATGACCTCTTTCCATTTGAAGCATTAACAGCATCTCCTATAGTGTCCATCAGCCAGCTATAGGGAATGGGCATTCTAACAGCTATGCCCTATTGTGCAAGCCGAAAAAGCTATCCAGTCTCCAGTAGGAAAATATATATCTTTGAACGTAAGGACACTGAAAGATACCGACAAGAGTTAAATAATCAAGAGAAATTATATGAAATATTTGCACCTGGATATAGAAGCATCTTGAATATATCTCAACCTTGCATGTAGGCTATTTATCTTTAACCCAAAGTATCCCATGATGCAGTTCACCAGCCCAGGGGACTAGGCAGTGCAGACATTTCGGTTAATATTGGGAGATGAAATTAGTCAAAGCAGCCTCCGCAGTATGAGTCAATGTACTGTAGTCACAACATGACTCAGAACTTCCTTCGCACTAATGGCTGATTTTCGAATGCCAGTTGATGTCTTTGGTGGTGGATGAGGTGAGTTTCCCCTTATGTGAAGCACTTGGAGCATCTGGAAAAGCACCATGCAAATCCAATAAATGATGACATTATTAGGATAAATACCAGTCATACATACATTCTAAATGATGCCACAGTATCCCAACAGACCGACCATCATAACCATTCATTATAATTGATAAGATTTCATAAATGACATAAAATAACCCATGCCTATCTATTTCCCTCCATTCCAGACACCCGGCATCGACCCATCAACGTCATTCCCTTTTAACTTTGAACTCACATTTCAAATGGCTAAAGCCAGCCAGAAGGGCCTCGCCAACTGTGGTACATAAAATAATGAAATAACGCGAGGCCGTACACATGAAGACAAATGATCTCCCCAAGCATTAAACAGTACAGCGCCATGGTAACTATCCCCCCGGGCTGCAACTGCACTGGAAAGGACAGGGTGTGTAAAAAAGTAGAAAACTATTCATGATGGAGCACCATGGAATTATAGCGTCTATGTGTCCATTTTGTACTTCCTTCCACATGTTAGAGAGGTGTAGAGGGGGGAGGAAAGGGTGAGGGGAGGAGGAGAGAGAGGACGGGGAGGAGATGGGAGAGTTAGAGGAGACCGGGGGGGGGGATGTAGCATGGCCATTACTATTAATATAAATGAATCCACCCTCTGCTGCCCCTGTGAACATATTTAATTTGTAGGTAATGAAGGGAGACATAGAGGAGGGTTTCCTACTCGCTACCGGACATTGATTCACTTCCCACTCACTGCAGTGTCTCCCACATCTGGCCATGTCTGCTAACCTCTGCCTATACCCAAGTCAAATTATACGCTTTCCTCAACACACTACCTTGCTTATTAAAAATAAGAGTCAATTCAGAGTCAATTCAAGTTCAGACCAAGTTATAGCACATCATAAAGACTGTTAGTTAATACATCATTTATATTATATCATATGTGCTCCCTCTGTATTCCTTCAATATATTCCTCAAGTCATTGACTCCCAATTCCTGCTGATTAGAGTGTTTCTACATGATCTTCTGTGGGTTAACGTGCTTGGCCTATCTGATCCAAGCCGTTCAGAGGCTGGCTGGCTGAGCGGAGCAGGCTTTAGTTTCGTGGGTACAGTGTGTCCACTTCTGCTAGCTCTGTGGGAGTAAAGTGTTATCTTGTGACTGGCGTTATCACAGTCATGTTTTGACTCGAGAGAGCGAGAGAGCAAGGGGAGGGGAGTACTACAAACTCTCTGACACAGAGACAAGAGATGTCCCGGCTAAAAGCCTCTTGCGGCTGCGACACAGCAGCAATCGGCATGAATTATTTTGCGACACACTCGGGCCCCTGTGCAAATGCAAGTATTTGCCAATTTGCTACGTCTTTTAGTGGACAGCGGACACATCCAGTGCTGTGTCTCCTCAAGTCCACACAACTTTAACAAGGTAACGGAGCACTTCCTTTACTCCAGGTGGATAAAAGCTAATAGGGGAGTGTGCTGTAGGGAGATGGGGAAGCATAGCGATTGATGGTCCACAGGGATTGATTTCTGCTGTGTAGGAACCTCACTCACAAAGCGGCTCATCATGAAGCGGCTCATCTTGATGGATGGAGTGACTGGGACTTGAAATTCACTTAAATGGATTCAGGAAATGGACAAGTGCTACGGGTCAAAAATATGGTTAAGATTATGTGGTAATAGTACGCAAAATAAGTGTATATGAATTTTAATATCTATATACGCAGCTAGATATTGATGTTTTACTCAAGGACAATCTGAAGATTACCCCGCAAAATGTTCCAATAATTATGCTCCTTATATGCACATATTGTTTTATTTTTTTTATTTTATTTTACCTTTATTTTACTAGGCAAGTCAGTTAAGAACAAATTCTTATTTTCAATGACGGCCTAGGAACAGTGGGTTAACTGCCTGTTCAGGGGCAGAACGACAGATTTGTACCTTATTCAGCTGGCACTTGATATGCTCATACATGTCCTCCCTTATTATAAGTGACTTTTGCATATCTAAATATATGTTAATAACCCTCCACTAACAGCCTTCATAACAATAACTACTGGTCTACTGGCCTGAATGAGTCCATTCCACAGGGCCATAGAGACAGTCCAGGCAGGAAGAGATAGCACATCATACAGATGTGTGTGTGTGTGTGTGTGTGTGTGTGTGTGTGTGTGTGTGTGTGTGTGTGTGTGTGTGTGTGTGTGTGTGTGTGTGTGTGTGTGTGTGTGTGTGTGTGTGTGTGTGTGTGTGTGTGTGTGTGCGTGCGTGCGTGTGTGTGTGCGTGTGTACGTGCGTGCGTGTGTGTGTGTGTGTGTGTGTGTGTGTGTGTGTGTGTGCATGCGTGCGTGTGTGTGTGTGTATGTGTGTGTGTGT
Organism: Oncorhynchus gorbuscha; assembly: GCF_021184085.1. Classification (NCBI taxonomy): domain Eukaryota; kingdom Metazoa; phylum Chordata; class Actinopteri; order Salmoniformes; family Salmonidae; genus Oncorhynchus; species Oncorhynchus gorbuscha. The sequence continues at coordinate 54,661,301 of NC_060189.1, read as the reverse complement.
GTGTATAAGCGAGAGCCTACATTCGTGCATCTATGTGGTCACAAGAGGACATACCACCCACACTGGCATGACAAGTCATTATTATCCTACCCAGGTAATTCCATGCCCACGCTCTCTCAACCACAAATCTGATGAGATTATTTTACCAGTGACCTCAATATTTATTGGAACTATAAAAAGCTCCCTACTGCCCGTCAGATGAAAAATTCAATCTGAACATTTTACGTAACAGGCTTTTGTCATTTTATTCCACATATCCACGACGGATACTGCAGTCACAGGGCTATAATGAGTGGATAATATACTAAATACTGCCGTACTACTACAGTAATACTATAGTGCTGTACTCACAGCTCTCTAGCTGCATGATACACGTCTGCACGTCCATGGGGAAGTTCTTCAGGTCCATCGGACAGGAGAGGGTTAATGTCAATCTGGAAAACAGATAGACAATAGAAAATAAAAACATGTGAGTATATATCACAACTAGGTATCGTTTGACTTGAAAGGGGCTATATATTAGGCATTCATACCTACTTTGCACATTCATCACCACTATCACGAGCCTTATGAATGTGTTAAGTATGGGTTATGAATGTGTTAAGTATGGGTTATGAATGTGTTAAGTATGGGTTATGGTCCTTCTGTAGCTCAGTTGGTAGAGCATGGCGCTTGTAACGCCAGGGTAGTGGGTTCGATTCCCGGGACCACCCATACGTAGAATGTATGCACACATGACTGTAAGTCGCTTTGGATAAAAGCGTCTGCTAAATGGCATATATATACATTATGAATGTGTTAAGTATGGGTTATGAATGTGTTAAGTATGGGTTATGAATGTGTTAAGTATGGGTTATGAATGTGTTAAGTATGGGTTCTGAATGTGTTAAGTATGGGTTCTGAATGTGTTAAAGTATGGGTTCTGAATGTGTTAAGTATGGGTTATGAATGTGTTAAGTATGGGTTATGCATGTGTTAAGTATGGGTTATGAATGTGTTAAGTATGGTTTATGAATGTGTTAAGTATGGGTTATGAATGTGTTAAGTATGGGTTATGAATGTGTTAAGTATGGGTTATGAATGTGTTAAGTATGGGTTATGAATGTGTTAAGTATGGGTTCTGAATGTGTTAAAGTATGGGTTCTGAATGTGTTAAGTATGGGTTCTGAATGTGTTAAGTATGGGTTATGCATGTGTTAAGTATGGGTTATGAATGTGTTAAGTATGGTTTATGAATGTGTTAAGTATGGGTTATGAATGTGTTAAGTATGGGTTATGAATGTGTTAAGTATGGGTTATGAATGTGTTAAGTATGGTTTATGAATGTGTTAAGTATGGTTTATGAATGTGTTAAGTATGGGTTATGAATGTGTTAAGTATGGGTTATGAATGTGTTAAGTATGGGTTATGAATGTGTTAAGTATGGGTTATGAATGTGTTAAGTATGGATTATGCATGTGTTAAGTATGGGTTATGAATGTGTTAAGTATGGTTTATGAATGTGTTAAGTATGGGTTATGAATGTGTTAAGTATGGGTTATGAATGTGTTAAGTATGGGTTATGAATGTGTTAAGTATGGGTTATGAATGTGTTAAGTATGGGTTATGAATGTGTTAAGTATGGATTATGCATGTGTTAAGTATGGGTTATGAATGTGTTAAGTATGGGTTATGAATGTGTTAAGTATGGGTTATGAATGTGTTAAGTATGGGTTATGAATGTGTTAAGTATGGGTTATGAATGTGTTAAGTATGGGTTATGAATGTGTTTTGAATTCCTTTATGTAGCTACCCATTACATTAGGTGGTAGTGGATTTTCTGCTGACGCCAGACAAAATTGATTCACTGTTTAACGGATTTCCCCCCCAGAAAAGTGAGGCGAGCGAGCAATTAAAAATAATAATAATAATAATCATTAGGAGGATAAGGAATAACAGTACTTTACCACATTGTCCTAGGCCATATGGACATGAAGAATACGCAAAATATTCCATTTCAGACTGATTATCTGATAATCTGATTAACAGATTATTATTATTAATACGCAAATTAACATGAATGATCATTATTCACATTCGAGTTGCAATATTCTAACATATTCAAAAATGATTGAAAAAAAAGGTTATATATATGAATGTATTATCAGTGCACTAATCTGCTTAATTGTATACCCTAACAAATTCAAGAAAGATTAACAGTAAATAATTGTAATCATATTAAAATGTTGATGCATAATAATGAGTTCATTACCTCAGTGCATCTCTATAGCTGAGGTGTTAACAAAATATTCATACAAATATGATTAGGCCTCTCATAGATTAGGCCTTGTAGAAAGAGGATCAATCAAGTTAGGTCTACCAAATGAATGTAGCAGTGGAAAAAAAATACATAAATCCAGCCATACAGTATAAACTTTCATCATCCTCAAAAAATAGACGTTGCTTATAACGTGCACAATTAGAAGCATCAAACTATACAGATCAAACGTGACCAAATTCGAGCCCAGTAACTTCTCACCGCCTCCTCCTTCGGCTGTCTCGTCTGGCTGCCACGGATATACCCCCCCCCCCCCACCTGCTGATCTGCACGAAGTGTGTGCGTGCCACTGGCGATGCACTTTGCTCGACGTGCTAGCTGTTCTCAACGGCGCATCGTCACTTCAAACTCATTCCGTCGTGGTGTTATCGGTTGGCCAACTACTACTGGTAGTAACGGTAAAATGTAAGATATGAATCGCAAATCACCATACAGCTGACACACTTCGATTTCATCAATCGTTTTGACTTCAATTTGATTGTCCAAAATACTATCAGCTTGCACTGCGTCTTTGCTGATGAATGCCCTGTTCTCTGATGCAATAACCATGAATTTAACCCACTGTTTGTTTATAATGAGGGACGTCCCACGTTTAACCTGGACACATAAATAGTAGGAATTCGCGCTGGCTTCAGCCATGACAGCATGCGCGAGAAATTAAACATCTGCATGTCGCCTGCAGGTGCCAGCCTGTGTGTTTCACTGTCCAATCCGAGGCTCGAACATGTCCTGAGAGCGTGATCTGAGGTGGTTTGGTCTCTTGGGAAAGCATCTAGAGAGTGTGGACCGCGAGTGCATTATAAACAGAGAGCAGCATATATTGGCCAGAAAATAACACATCTGATTAGTTGTATTTAAAAAAAATTGGGGTGTGGAGAAAAGTGAGGCGGGGCGGGGCATCCATTAAACAGTAATTCAACTTTGTCTTACACTCTTAGGAAAAAAAGGTGATATCTAAAAGGGTTCTTCGGCTGTCCCCATAGAAGAACCCCTTTTGGTTCCAGGTAGAACCATTCTGGTTCCAAGTAGAACTCTTTCGAGTTACACAGAGGGTTCAACATGGAACCCATAATAGTTCTACCTGGAACCAAAAAGGCTTTCCTATGGGGTCAGCAGAAGAACTGCTTTGGAGCCCAAAGAGTGTACATTCACATGTGTCATGCCTGGACAAATCCTGTCAAGTGTCAAGTGAACTTGGCTCAGTGTTGAACCAGTAGTGCTGTAAATCGCTGGCGAGGAGAGAGAGAAAGAGATAGAGAAAGAGATAGAGAAAGAGAGAAGCAGAGAGATGAGAAGGATGGAGAGAGAGAGAGAGAGAGAGACATCCAGTTGGAGGAGAGGGAATGAAAGAATGAGCAAAAGGATAGAGACAAAAGGAAGAAGACTGACGGTTTTAATTACATCCTCCACCCCGGAGGCGCCAGGCTGCGGACCGACTCCATGGCCGATGGGATCCCTCCACTCCGTCGTGTCATATCCTCTCAGCCTTCCATCACAGCTTTTCTACGACCCCGCCACTACACAACTCCATAACTCAACCCGACTGATGCCGTCGACTCAAGGCTTTCAACAATTCACCGCTACACCTTGAGATTTACCCAACATTGTGACACCCCCCGTTCTGGCTTTATGTTTAATGACAGAAGATGAGAAGTGTCCCATCTTGATTGAGGGTGTGGCAGAGCATTTTTGTCAGTACACTCTTTGAAAAAAGGGTTCCAAAAGAGTTCTTCAGCTGTCCTCATAGGAGAACCCTTTTTAATTCCAGGTTCCAGGTAGCATTCTTTTGGGTTCCACGTAGAACCTTATGGGGAAAGGGTTCTACATAGAACCCAATAGGGTTCTACCTGGAACCAACAGGGTTTTACCTGGACCCCAAAAAATAGTTCAAAGGGTTCTCCTATGCGACAGCTGACGAACCCTTTTAGATTCTAGATAGCACCTTATTTTCTAAAGAGTGTAGTGGATTGAATGTTTCGAGTTTGGATAAGACTCGGTGTGAGTTATTGGCCATTCGACGGGCCTATAGTCTGATTATGTGATTGATGTATCATTGTAAGATGGTCATTTGATGATGCTTAGACCCACACCTCTTTAGGGTTTTTCACACTACTGAGCCGAACTGAGCTGAGCCAAACCAAGCTGTACTGAGCTAGCCTGGTAATGAATCCACCATAGTTGATGGAATTATCTGAGCCCAGTTTGGTTAAGTTAGGTATTATAATGTGAAAAGGGTGTTAGTGGGATCATAGTGTACACACTCACCGTATAGAATAGAGGACGTTGCCATTCTTGAAAATTCTTAACAGCTTGTTGTCTGTGGTGACTTCGTGGAAATGGGCCCCTTTCTCGTTGGCGAAGAACAAGTCAGGTTTCCAGATAGAGTCCAACATAGAGGGGTCCAGGTCCAGAGAACCGTCAGGGTACTCTGTGTACGCTAACCTGGGGTCGTTCCACTTTTGACGGAGGAAGATGTTCACTCTGTAGTCCTAGTGGACGGAGGGAGGGAGAGGGGAGAGGGGAGAGGGAGGGAGGGAGGGGGGAGAGGGAGTGAGGGAGAGGGGAGAGGGAGCGAGAGGAGTAGGGAATTAGTGACAGGTTGTAATTTGCAGTTGACTGCAGGGTCTTAACATGGTACACTGAGCTACAGTACTGTGTCCTGCCCCTCTGCATTCATCACATTCCCCCAGAGGTCTGAGTTTAGGGTCCTTGTGGTCCCAGCTGATGCTCATGGAGCAGACACCACTGAACCAGGCAGAGGGGCACCTACAGGCACCTACAGGGGCGTGAAGTCCCCATATGGTGGTGACACTTTGGGGACACGAAGTCAGTACTGTATCCTCCCCTCTAAGGTCCAGGTGGTCCCTGCTGATGGGGACCAGGGGCGTGGATGCATCGGATGCCTCTGGTGCTCCCGGGATCAACTCCCCTATTCTTTCAGTTCCTTTCCCTGTTCTCTGTGCTGTCGTCACTGTCACTTAGCCACACGCCACCGTGGCTTCGTAATGAAGCTGATGCTTTATAGGGATTTGCTTATTAATAATGTCCCTTACATCTCTACGTCCGATCCCCATAGTCCATGTCGCAGTGTACGTCCCATGCCCTGTCCAGTTGAATTCATCTATAGTACTGCACAGATTTTTTATGTTCCATAGGGGGAAAAGTCCTGTCAAAATTGACATGCCCTAAAGGCACTTCAGGTATAATTTTTTTAAATGAATGCTCCAACAATAAACATCTGTTTCAGCCTTTGTTAACTTCCAACTAGGTGATATATATATATATATATATATATATATATATATATATATATATATATATATATATATATATATATATATATATATATATATATATATGTGTGTATTTTAAATCATACTTCATTTTAGGGGATACATCAGTCTAAATGGCCTTTTTCCTTACCAGCGTTGCTAAGCAAATACCAAGCTGTAATTACGTATCTTGTCTGCCTCAGCCGGGTGAAAACGCAAGACATTGTTTATTTGCTTTTATTAGATTTTTCATGAACATTTAGAGTAGATGTTACATAAAGTGCAGTGGAGAGAAAAGGACTGGCATATCCCATCTGAAGGCATCTGCTGTTCGGAGACAACGTCGGCACAGCAGCTCTCCTGCTATCAAACATATGGTGCACTATTACCATTAGCACTCATCACTTTAACGGGAATGACAATATCTATTCACTTGAGCTCGTTCAGAGCTGAAAAGGCAGACAGACCACTGAGAGTGACAGCTGGGAAAATTGGGATAGTTTTGATTAGGCATGACGGTGTTTGTTTTATTCATGGTCCAGGGGCCTGTGTTAGTTGTTCGTTTTCATAATGGTTAGCGTTAGGACTCGGCTAGGTGAGAGCCGATCCCAAATCAGTTGCTAACAGTAGTTCCGCAATGTGTATTCGTTCAGCAGCTGATCATGAATAATGACACTGAGCCTGCTCTCTCCCACTCTCTGACCCAGACTGAATAGGGAACCACACCTCACAATTGGGAGTTCACTTTTCATTTAACTTAAACTGGTGCTCCCGAAAAGCTGTGGTATTTTGTTGCTTACTCAAACATCTTTTTTTCTCTAATCTGTGATGGCGGACCGGCCTCCAACCCATATATCTAGCACGGGCGATCATCCCACATTTTTCTGCAATACTCAGTCCATCACTAGTCCTTCTTATAGAAACACACTAACATACTGTAGTCTATACAGGCCCCTTGAGGTCCTATGGTAAACATACTGTAGTCTATATGGGCCCCTTGAGGTCCTATGGTACACATACTGTAGTCTATATGGGCCCCTTGAGGTCCTATGGTAAACATACTGTAGTCTATATGGGCACATTGAGGTCCTATGATAAACATACTGTAGTCTATATGGGCACCTTGAGGTCCTATGGTAAACATACTGTAGTCTATATGGGCCCCTTGAGGTCCTATGGTAAACATACTGTAGTCTATATGGGCACATTGAGGTCCTATGATAAACATACTGTAGTCTATATGGGCACCTTGAGGTCCTATGGTAAACATACTGTAGTCTATATGGGCCCCTTGAGGTCCTATGGTAAACATACTGTAGTCTATATGGGCCCCTTGAGGTCCTATGGAACACATACTGTAGTCTATATGGGCCCCTTGAGGTCCTATGGTAAACATACTGTAGTCTATATGGGCCCCTTGAGGTCCTATGGTAAACATACTGTAGTCTATATGGGCCCCTTGAGGTCCTATGGAACACATACTGTAGTCTATATGGGCCCCTTGAGGTCCTATGGTAAACATACTGTAGTCTATATGGGCCCCTTGAGGTCCTATGGTAAACATACTGTAGTCTATATGGGCCCCTTGAGGTCCTATGGTAAACATACTGTATTCTATATGGGCCCCTTGAGGTCCTATGGAACACATACTGTAGTCTATATGGGCACCTTGAGGTCCTATGGTCCACATACTGTAGTCTATATGGGCCCCTTGAGGTCCTATGGTCCACATACTGTAGTCTATATGGGCACCTTGAGGTCCTATGGTAAACATACTGTTGTCTATACTGGCACCTTGAGGTCCTATGGTAAACATACTGTAGTCTATACAGGCCCCTTGAGGTCCTATGGTAAACATACTGTAGTCTATATGGGCACCTTGAGGTCCTATGGTAAACATACTGTAGTCTATATGGGCACCTTGAGGTCCTATGGTAAACATACTGTAGTCTATATGGGCACCTTGAGGTCCTATGGTAAACATACTGTAGTCTATACGGGCACCTTGAGGTCCTATGGTAAACATACTGTAGTCTATACAGGCCCCTTGAGGTCCTATGGTAAACATACTGTAGTCTATATGGGCACCTTGAGGTCCTATGGTAAACATACTGTAGTCTATATGGGCACCTTGAGGTCCTATGGTAAACATACTGTAGTCTATATGGGCACCTTGAGGTCCTATGGTAAACATACTGTAGTCTATACGGGCACCTTGAGGTCCTATGGTAAACATACTGTAGTCTATACAGGCCCCTTGAGGTCCTATGGTAAACATACTGTAGTCTATACAGGCCCCTTGAGGTCCTATGGTAAACATACTGTAGTCTATACAGGCCCCTTGAGGTCCTATGGTAAACATACTGTAGTCTATATGGGCACCTTGACTCTAGTCTACCACGTGACTCTATTATACCACGTGACTCTATTCTACCACGTGACTCTAGTCTACCACGTGACTCTATTCTGCCACGTGACTCTAGTCTACCACGGGACTCTGTGACTCTAGTCTACCACGCGACTCTAGTCTACCACGTGACTCTAGTCTGCCACGTGACTCTAGTCGACCACGTGACTCTGTGACTTTAGTCTACCACGTGACTCTAGTCTACCACGTGACTCTTGTCGACCACGTGACTCTTGTCGACCACGTGACTCTGTGACTTTAGTCTACCACGTGACTCTAGTCTACCACATGCCTCAAGTCTACCACGTGACTCTAGTCTACCACATGACTCTAGTCTACCACGTGACTCTAGTCTACCACGTGACTCTAGTCTACCACGTGACTCTAGTCTACCACGTGTTTTTAGTCTGCCATGTGACTCTAGTCTACCACGTGACTCTGTGACTCTAGTCTACCACGTGAATCTGTGACTCTAGTCTACCATATGACTCTGTGACTCTAGTCTACCACGTGAATCTGTGACTCTAGTCTACCACGTGACTGTGACTCTAGTCAACCACGTGAGTCTAGTCTACCATATGACTCTGTGACTCTAGACTACCTCGCGACTCTGGTCTACCATCTGACTCTAGTCTACCACGTGACTCTAGTCTACCACGTGACTCTGTGAATCTAGTCTACCACGTGACTCTAGTCTACCACGTGACTGTGACTCTAGTGTACAACGTGACTCTAGTCTACCATATGACTCTGTGACTCTAGTCTACCACATGACTCTGTGAGTCTAGTCTACCATGTGACTCTAGTTTACCATGTGACCATGACTCTAGTATACCACGTGACTCTAGTCTACCACGTGACTCTAGTCTACCACATGACTCTGTGACTCTAGTCTACCACGTGACTCTGTGACTCTAGTCTACCACGTGATTCTGTGACTCTAGTCTACCACGTGACTCTGTGACTCTAGTATACCACGTGACTCTAGTCTACCACGTGACTCTAGTCTACCACATGACTCTGTGACTCTAGTCTACCACGTGACTCTGTGACTCTAGTCTACCACGTGACTCTGTGACTCTAGTCTACCACGTGATTCTGTGACTCTAGTCTACCACGTGACTCTGTGACTCTAGTCTACCACGTGACTCTAGTCTACCACGTGACTCTGTGACTCTAGTCTACCACGTGACTCTAGTCTACCACGTGATTCTGTGACTCTAGTCTACCACGTGACTCTGTGACTCTAGTCTACCACGTGATTCTGTGACTCTAGTCTACCATATGACTCTGTGACTCTAGTCTACTAAATGACTCTGTGACTCTAGTCTACCACGTGACTCTGTGACTCTAGTCTACCACGTGCCTCTGTGACTCTAGTCTACCACGTGACTCTGTGACTCTAGTCTACCACGTGCCTCTGTGACTCTAGTCTACCACGTGACTCTGTGACTCTAGTCTACCAAATGACTCTGTGACTCTAGTCTACCACGTGACTCTGTGACTCTAGTCTACCACGTGACTCTGTGACTCTAGTCTACCAAATGACTCTGTGACTCTAGTCTACCACGTGACTCTGTGACTCTAGTCTACCACGTGATTCTGTGACTCTAGTCTACCATATGACTCTGTGACTCTAGTCTACTAAATGACTCTGTGACTCTAGTCTACCACGTGACTCTGTGACTCTAGTCTACCACGTGCCTCTGTGACTCTAGTCTCCCACGTGACTCTGTGACTCTAGTCTACCACGTGACTCTGTGAATCTAGTCTACCACGTGACTCTAGTCTACCACGTGACTCTAGTCTACCATGTGACCATGTCACTCTAGTCTACCATGTGACCATGTCACTCTAGTCTACCATGTGACCATGTCACTCTAGTCTACCATGTGACCATGTCACTCTAGTCTACCATGTGACCATGTACCATACCACTGTCGCCGCTTTAATAAACAAGGGCAAAAGTAGAAGGAAAAAACAGTCAACCACTCTAGATGATTAGTCATCCTCCTGTCAAGAATGTTGCTCACATAATCCACAGCCCTAAATGTTACGCACAGGACAGGCGGATCTCAGAGGACACACACACTTAGATCTCAACATGGTACCCAATACCCCCTCAACCACAACTCCCTACATACCACTGCTATCGTTCTGAGCGCCTTCCCAGGTATGTGTCCCAGTGAGGACCACGGCTCATGGCTGTGGGCACAGCAGCACATACGGGTTTAGTGGAGCACGGGTAATCTGTGGTATAAGCAGGAAGAACCACCGGACACAGTGGAACCACCAGACACAGTGGAACTCTCTCCTGGGAAGCCTCCTATGTCACTGCATCACTGACCTTGATGACTGACTGGAAGGCACAGCACTCACAGATTGAACTGCTGACCTGAACTAACAACACTTAACTTAAGGAAAGAAGTCAAAGAGCAAATCAATTCTAACTAGGGCCAAGAGTTTTTCCAGGTCAGGTCACACGGTCAGGGAAAACGTGTGCCCTATCATAACAAACAAGCCAACCATACATTCATGGTGAATGTTCTTAATAACCTCTAAAAGGTTGGAGGAGGCTCTACTTTGTCCTTGACCACTATAGTCCATAGAAATACATTGAGTAACACATTCAGAAACGGCAAAACAGAATGTAAAAAAATACATAATAAGGAATAAGGTTTCGGAGTGTCTGTCCTACAGTATATCTAGAAGATAAGACAGCTCAGGAAATATTGATGTTTTTTGGGGAGAGTCTGGGGAGAGGCTCAGTGAGGCAGAGTAAACTTAGATTTTATTCCATAATTGACCAACAGAAATGCTCACAAATAACAAAGGCCATCTTAAACTGAGCCTTTCAGCCCCAACATGTCTGCTGCTGTCTCCAGCCCCCCCCCCCCAAAATGGGAGCAGAAGCAGCAGCCTAATCAACTGTTGGGGCTGACTGTCCAGCCAATCACACACTTGATTGACTCATTACCCTCAGCTGGGCTCCATTAGCCTCCCAACAGGAAAGGCGCCGGAGAGGCGCGGCAAGAGGGCTTGTCTCCTCCAGTGCCACATGGACACATATTTAACCCCTTTTTAGTTGTTGTCACAAAACAGACTTGCATGAATTTTGCAAAACCGGCACCAGCTTACCGGCAGACGAGTCCCAAATATCATCTTTCCAAAGAGCGTTCATATTGGTTTGTAGCCCAAACGGTGCGGATGCTACAGATGTTTTTGTGAGAAGACCGAGATTCGAGATGCCTCATGGTCTGACCAACACCGCTGTCACTCGGGCACCTTCCAGATGCGGAAGGCCGACATAAGCGGATGCGGAGGATTGAGACACAGTCCAGGCTAAAAACGTATTTCTCTAGCTTGAACTGACGGCTTTTGATGGGGATATTTTTTCAATTATGTTACCTAGATTGATGCAACATGAACACAGCCACCATCTTTAATAGGGTCACTATAGCTTGGTACTATGGGATTGACCACTGAGGTTTATTCTCAGATCTGATCTGTCAAACCAACCCTCGTTGGTTGAGATGAGAGGGGAGAGGATGGACACACACACACGCACAAACACGCACGCGCACGCGCACGCGCACGCACACACACACACACACACACACACACACACACACACACACACACACACACACACACACACACACACACACACACACACACACACACACACACACACACACACACACACACGCCATAGTAAATAATACGTGGCAGTGTGTAGCCTCCCCCTTTGTGCTCTATGACACAATGTTTCCATCCATCACTGACAGCAGTTCAATCCCCATGTCAAAGCAGCACTGCGCTATCAGAAGTCATGTCACAGTCAGAAAGGCTTGTCGTCTGGTCTGCTGCTTGCTACGAAGGAATCAGAGCCACACAGGGTCAGAGTCCTTTTCAAATCGAATCTAATCAAATCAGACCCAGAAAGGAATACATCAAATCTTTGTATGTCTCCTTTGTAAGTCTCTAACAGAATTCTCCAATCCACTCTCTCCCTGTAGCTCAAACAGACTTAACCCACCCACTCTCGATCTGTCTCTGAATGAAACCTTTTCCCTGTGATGGGCCATGAGCAACGCCTTGCGGGTCAGGCCTTAGTGCTCTTCAGTAATGTGCCTCTGTATATTTCTCTCTCTCTCCCCCCCCCCCCCACCCCCCTGGAAAATGTTACATCATCTCCCTGTGTGTGTGGAGGAGGACAGATGGTGATGGTGGGAGTAGGGCTGCTGTTGCCCCTGAGCCTCTCTAAACCAGCGGTGACATACGGAGGAGAATGATCCTCCTCTCCTGTCTTTTTCTCTCTCTATTCCCCCCCTTTCTCTCCAGCATGGACCCTCTGCCCTTCACTGCACGTCCCCTCTTCCCCCCCTCCAGCCACACTGGACTCTGAAGTCCCTCCATTTTCT